>NW_025877750.1:0-2365 GCF_002878395.1 Capsicum annuum
ATCTTCTACTTCAACATTCAAGTTACAACTTCCATTAACTTTCTTTTGAATTTCCACCATGCTCTTATCTATTACTCAATTCGATCTAACAACTCCATCTTTCTATCATTAACTTTCTTTTTTAATTTCCACCATTTCATTATGATATGAACGATATTGATTTTCGTGAAAATAGATTGAAATATCAAAACTTTTTGGACAAAATGGCTATGATATTTAAGCAAAACTTTTGATTGTTTTTATTACAATTTCTATAAATTAATTTTCGTCCATCTGTTAGACTAATTGTAGTTTTATATCTTAGTGTAAATTATATAATGTATCAGATATTTTAAAAAGTAAGTCAAGTATAATGCAAACTTAATTACAGTGGTGTATCTCAACCAAAATAATTTAATGTATCAGAAACTTAAATTAACAATACAATAGTAGATATAATAATATTGTATTTGCATATAAAGTAATGTATCATAAGATATTAGCTTTTAATACAATGTATCAGATAATTTTTACACATATAAAGTATTAAGCAAAAAATATAATAATGTATTAGTAACCACAAATAAATGTAATGTGTCATGAACTGTAGTGCATCATGAACTCAATATTATTAAATGAGATATTTGTTATCATAATACAATATATCATAAGTTTTTACATAATAGGAAAACTTATGATATTTGTTATCATAAGTTATTAAATGATGTATATTAGGTAATGTAAACATCAATTTCTTTAATTAAGTGCATTAATTGTTCAACTGTAGGCTTAATTACCGTCTCTTTCCGTTTTTAATCATAATTAAAGATTTATTAATGTATCATAAACTAATGTATCATGATGTTAACTAATGTATCATATCTGGGATTTTATGTAATTATTATAAAAGTAGGTAGAGGGAGTAATTATGTAGTAAAGTGTTGGGATTTATTTTGTTTACCCTAAATATATTATGGATATCGATGTAGCTAACTTTAAAAATTATGCATAATATTATACATCACTACAATTTACAATAGATTATACTTAAATTTATTCACCTCTAGTTCAATGAAACTGATACACATCTTTATCATTTATAGGCTCAAAAAACATACACAATATCTTCCACCATTAACCTCCATTATTTATTAAGTTTTTTCTAAGTTGGACGTCTTATTATCATCTTATAAATAATGTTGGATAATTTCGTGTGCAATTAGAAGTATTAAAATAAATAAGAAAAAGATTTATAGAAGGAAAATCTTACTCAATCATACTTATATTTTTAAGTTTTCAACCGGGATTTTTTTTAATTCTACATTCCAAATCATGTCTGTGTTTGAGATCATAATAATAAGATTTTTATTTTTTTTCTTTAAAAAAAATGCTACTTGACAGAATTTACCATTCTTAAATATGTTCAAAATTACAATAATGAGTTAAGTCTAAAGAAAATCTCTCAAATTAGTGTATGTATGAAAATAAGTTTAAGAGGAAAAGAAATCACATTGCGATTGTGAAGATGATAAAATTATATATTATGCTATATATGAATTTTAAAAGAGTTTGAACCATTACTAAATTTCAAAATTTTATATATAAACAATCTGGAACAATACTCCTACTTAGCGTGAAAAGTTGACAAGTGTCTCAAATTTTTAAAATTTATATTCATGTACAATAATAAGTAAAGAAAATATTAGTTCTGTTAAGCAAAAAATGTAGAGTCAAAAAATTAAAGCAGCAGATCTTCAAAATCTGCAACCTGCCCAACCTCATAAAATCTTTTTTCACCTAATAAGAATATTGAAGAATCAATCAATAATAATTTATATAGATTTATTCATAAATTGATTGAAGGTCTAATAGCTTTACAAAGACAATAAATTATATATTGATAAGTGATAAGTAAAAAAAGAATCATAGGATTCTTGAAACATTAAGCCTAGAAGAATTAAGTTTTCTTTCGACCATGGATGCATGCGTCTTCTTAATTGAAAAATTACCTTGAAGACACTTTTTTTCATGATCGAAACAACTAATAAGCTATGCATTTTCTGCTCAATCCCACACTCTCTCTCATAAAGTTCAGCTCTTAAGATTGATCGTTCCCTCTTTCAAAGTCCTCGTGAGGACTTCTTGATCTTCTCTCTTATAAAATCTTCTACACAATGTATCAAAGGCTCTCTGCATGCTTGTTTCTAATTATTTACCATCAAATAAGATAAAAAATACATTAATATCAAAACAATCAAATCAACGTAAAATAAAAAAAAAAAGCGCTACTATAGTGGAACAAATTTATTGTAAATGAAATTAATGAAGCAATTATTACCATCATATCCAAATACGCAATCAAGTTATCAATAAAACTTGACAAAAG
>NW_025877751.1:0-2297 GCF_002878395.1 Capsicum annuum
GACATATTAAGAACACACGTGCAACAGAAAGAAAAGAGAGAGGGGAAAAATCAATTGTAAGTGAGTGAATTTGTAAAAGAATAAGATAGGTTTTAATCTTTAGAAAGTTTAAAGTTTAACATACAAGTGAAAATTAACGATAAGTTGGAAAGCCCTGCTACCGACCATTCGTTATAATAAATTAACCTACCGTTTAAAGCCGATTGAATTGGGTTGGGTAGGTTTTAAACCCATTAGGTACTTATTTAGATTAGGAAAATAGGGACGGCCCACAAATGCCATAAAGGCGCAGGAAACGTGCCAAAATTTGTGGTGAGGCCGAAAAGTACTACTATCGGTAAGCCACACGTCAATATGATAAATAATTTCAAAATAAATTAAAAGCGGGAGGCAAACAACTTTTAGGTTAACAAATATTATAAATCCTAAAAGAAAAGAAAATTAATTTAAGCCGGACGTAAGTCATTAAAGCGACCGTGCTAAAACCACGGGACTCGAGGGGTGCCTAACACCTTCCCCTCGGTCAACAGAATTCCTTATCCGAATTTCTAGTTCACAGACGAAAAACAAAAATTGAAGAGTCATTTCCTTTTGAATAGGGATTCAAGAAGGTGACTTGGAACACCCAAACTCAATTCCAAGTGGCGACTCTGTAAGTAAAGTAATCCCTTTTCAAAACGTTACTTTAATTGGAAAAACCGTTTTCTCCAAAACCAACTCCCTAGCGGGGGTCGGACGCGGTGAAAAACAGGGGGTGTGACAAGGGCCAAAATGAGTAAGTTTGTTTCTGGGGTGAATGATAGTGTGGTCAATAAGAGCAGATCCGTAATGTTGATTAGTAAGATGGACATAGCCAGGATTATGATCTATGCTCAACAGATAGAAGACTAGAATATTAAGATCAGAAAGAAGCATAATAAAAGAGAAAGGACAGGTAGTTTCAGCTTTGCTCAGCCTAAGTTAGAAGGAGGGAATCGTTCTCAGTTTTTTCCTTAGTCATCCTCTCCAGTTCCTTCCTCAACCAGTACTCCAGTGCCAAAATTTAGAGACGAAAACAGAGAGAGGGTATCAGGCCCCAGACTTCCGGGCAGTATTAGCAGTGCCTGCACCATCCTCCAGCCAGACTTATGACAAACACCATTAGGGTATTTGTAGGGTTGGTAGTGACATTATCTTTGGATGTGGCAATCCAGGCCACAAAGTCTGAGATTGTCCTCAGCCAGGTCCTCAGGGTCAGTGTAACTATTCCCCAGCTCAATTCGGTCACTCGAATCAGCAGGGTGCCACCTCCAGTGCTACTATTGGGCAACGCCCAAATAGGCTTTATGCTCTCTAGTCCTGATAAGATCAGGAAAATTCTCCTGATGTGGTACTGGTACATTATCGATCTTTCACTTGAATGTTTATGCTTTGCTCTATCCAGGAGATTCTTTGTCTTTTGTTACTCCTTATATAACAGTTGATTTCGAAGTCAGTCCCGAAATTGTAGAAGAAACCTTTTCAGTATGTACTCCAGTGGATAAAACTATCATAGCTTAACGGTTATACAGGAATTTTTGGTTATGATATCTCAGAAAGTCACTTTAGTAGATTTAGTCTAATTAGAGATGACTAATTTTGGTGTTATTCTAGGCATGGATTGGCTTCATTCCTGCTATGCCATAGTCAACTGCAGAAATAGAATAGTTCATTTTCAGTTTCAGGTTTTGAATGAACTTGTCTTAGAGTTGAAGGGTAGTACTTCAGCTTTCAGGGGTCGGCTTGTCTCCTACCTTCGGGAAAGGAAAATGATATTTAAGGTATGTGTCGATCATCTTATTCATGTCAAGGACACTAGTTACAAAAATCCTAGTCTTGAATCAATCCCTGTTGTGAATGAATTCTCAAATGTCTTTCCCAAAGATCTTCCAGGAATTCCTCTCGAAAGGGAAATAGACTTCGGCATTGACCTTTTTCCAAATACTTAACCTTTATCAATTCCACCATATAGAATGGCACCAACAGAACTCAAGGAATTAAAAGATCATTTGAAGTATCTCTTAGATAAGGGATTCATCAGACCCAGTGTGTCCCCATGAGATGCACTATATAGACTTAAAAGATCATTTGAAGCATCTCTTAAATAAGTGATTCATCAGACCTAGTGTGTCCCCATTGACCTTTTTCCAAATACTCAACCTATATCAATTCCACCATATAGAATGGCACCAACATAACTCAAGGAATTAAAAGATCATTTGAAGAATCTCTTAGATAAGGGATTCATCAGACCCAGTGTGTCCCCATGAGATGCACTA
>NW_025877752.1:0-4385 GCF_002878395.1 Capsicum annuum
TTAAGATTTTAATCATTTGAATTTATTTTCAAGATAAGCCTTAATTAAATCCGATATTTTGTAAAATAAATATTTAAGTAACAAATTATATTATCTCGTATAACTAAACACGATAGTATATAATCGCTACTTAAAATGACAAAATCACGTACGAAAAATATTTTAAGCTTTTTTTTATTTGAATGAAATAATTATTTTGGTTTATTAAAAACTGAAGAAACTCGGGATTAAATTTAGTCGTGGAGGGCAAAAATTAGGTGTCAACAGGGGGTAAGGTGGGGGTGTTGGGATGGGGGGAGAGGGGGCTGGGATCGATGGGGAGGGGGTTGGGGAAGGGGGAATTTTTTAGTTTTTTTTCTAAACTTATTATTTTCTAATTTTTAAAAATATTTCTAAATTAAAAAAATTGAAAAAAAGTTGAGTGGCCTTTTTTATTTATTTATTTTTATTATTTTAATATAAAATTGACTAAAAATTGATTCTCATTCGCACCTTAGGTGGGTGCCTTCACTCTCTTTATCCTTCTCAGTAATTTCAATGCCACGTAGATTTGATCAACGGTCAAAGAATGCAAAATATAACTTTTCAATGTATTCAGGGGTTTAAATAACAAACATATAAATAAAAGTATCAAACTTACAAAACCTACCTAGTATAGGAGAGCCATTTTGTCCATTTTTTATTCATGATCTTTTTGAGTAAGAAAAATAATTTTATCCTTCACCTTTTTAATGATTTGTGGCAGAGGGAGTTTGAATTGATGAAATCCAAAAATAACACTGAACATCGGACGAATAGTCAAAAAAAAGAAAAAAATCAAGAGATATCATTCAAATTATAATGGGATAGATATGATGCCTTCTAGTGAATATCGGACGAATAGCCAAAAAAGAAAGAAATCAAGAGATATCATTCAAATTATGATGGGAGCATAGATTATCTAAGTGTTAAAAAAAGCTTCCAAATTAGTGGAGCACGAAACCAAGTGGGAAATAAAAAGGGAAAGGAAACAAAACTTAATTTAATAATAAAAAGGGAATCCAAAATAATCAATCCACCTTTGGGCTCCTCTCAACAACTTAATTATGATGGTATATTGGAGTTCCTCTTTAGCTATTTACTTCAACTTCTCTATCAATCCCATCTTTTTTATTGTTGAAGTTCCTGTTTGCTGAAGTTTTAAAGGTATGATTATATATTATTTGACCTCTCTTATTTTGAAATTAATTCTTGCACCAAGTTGAAAATATGATTCAAATTTTGGTCTCTTAAATCTTAATTATCATGCTTTAAATAGATGCATAAACAAATTAATAGTACAATCGAATCTCTCTATGACGGTGATGTTTGTCTCAATAATTTTGGGCTGCTACAGTTAAATTGTGTTATAGAGAATATTACATAGGAATTATGTTGTATATATATATATATATATAATTAAAACGGTTTCAAAAAGTTTTTTTTGGCTGTTATAGTGAAATGTTGTTACAAAAGATGGTTGGTATAGAGAGGTCCGACTATGGTAACATATGCAACATCCAACAAGAAGAACAATACTACTATTTCTGTTGTTTTGTAGCCAGATTTAGGTAATCAGGTGCGGGTTCTGGGGGAACACAGTAGCTTTTACGCTGACCTTGTATTTATGTTGAAAATTTTGTTAAATATAATAAGAAATATTTGTCAGGATCCCAATAACAAAGTAGAAATGGAACCTGTTCAAGCTTTGTTGGCATAGAGCTATCATCCAGATATTATTTTGGTAATAACTGGACTGCGGGTACTATGGTCGGTCAAGTTTCTTTTATTTAGAGTTGTCTTGCTATATTCCTATTTTTGTATGCTGTAGAATGTTTCCCCTATTATTTGCGATGTTTACATTACTTCTGTTTTCTCCTTCTAAATATGCTTTGAACTGCTTTACTTGAGCCGAGGGTCTTAGAGAATATCTGATTCATCCACAACAGCACATGGTTATTGCTATTACTCCTAGCACCTCTGCTCAATATATTCATGTCATGATAGAGTTCCTATTGATTATTCTTACTGATGTGCCCATGGATGTTATTCTTATCCTTATCCGACATATCAAACGACTCCATATGACCAAATAAAAATCCCACTTAATCACGCTTTAATTTCCACGTTCTGTGTAGACTGATTTGTAAAGGTGTTAAAAAAAGTAGAAAACAACATGGGGGCAACTTATGTCTTTCCGTTTAATCAATGGTACATTCCAACAACTTTATTATGATGGTATTGTGAATATGTTTTCTCTCTTTCTATTGTTGAGTCAATTAACAATAAAAAAAAATGAAAAAGTAATCAATCCACCTCAGTGGGATCATTTTATCACCTCCACAATTTTCTTATATTAGTGTGTAAATAACTAGTGTTGAAGTTCCTATTTAGCCATCTTTTACTATTTCACACACCTTCATCTTGGCTGGCTTTGCTGAAGTTTAAAGGCATGGTTACAGAGAAGATTAGCAAAATATAGCAGATGGCTCGCTATATCTGCAGCAAATTGTCTCCTATTATATGCTTTATGCTTCTTTCTTGAGTTTCTTGCGTTCTTTTTTCTAGTTGTTCTCTTCTGATAAAAGGTTTATGTACTTTTTATACATGGTCAGATCTTGACAACTTGAAAGGACAAACTTACTTTGGTTTGACTAGTGAAAACAAACTGCATACATGGAAAGAGGAAAAAGAAACAGCTCATCGGTATGTCATAAAACATTTATTTATATTTGTTTCCATTTTGACATGATTAATTTAGTCTTATAAGTATGTTCTTTTCATTAAGGAGCTTAATCCACCTCAACATGTCAACCATCTTGAATAGAAAAAAAATTCATGTAGTTTTATAAAAGAAAACTGATTTTTTTTTCATGGGGTTGAGTTGTTTTAAGGGCAGGGATTCAGATTGGGTAACGCGTCGTTTTGTGGTTGGGTTTGATGCGCAAAATTGTGCTTATAACGATTTGGCACTCGGACCTAACTCAACCCCAAAATAGTGCTCAAGGAGTTAAGTTGTTTTAAGGGCAGGGACTGCGACCAATGTGGGACTCCAACCCACTCTTAATGGTGTTGAAAATCAAATGATATGTTCGGAATATATTCGTTTTTCTTGGGATTTTGTATTAAAGCAGATGTTTCCGCAGCCTGGTCTAGTGCGAAGAGTTCTTCCAAGGCATTGATCACATGCTTCAGCCACCGTTCTTTTCATGAGTAGCATAACTTAGACATCCAAAAACTCTCATGTGATTTAGTTTAGGACAGAACAAACTGGAAAAGATGTTGAGCTTAACAGTAGCAGTTGAGGGACTTAGGTGATACAAGTAACTTAACTGCAAATTAAACTTCAGGGAAAGTACTAAACTGCTAAACAAGTCAATTAATTTCTAAACTGCAAAAGATTGAAGTCTAATTGCTGAATGCCACATAATCTAAAACCACTTGAAATACCACCTGAACGTGCAGAGTAACTTTGTACGTGAAATGATAAAAGTAGAGTGATTTTTCTGTTACAAAACAAAGAAAAGTGACTTTCTCAAACAATTTTAAATAGTTGCCTTTTGATATAAATAGTAAGTACAGGGCAAACACTTAACTTATGAAATAGACTATTTTGAAGAAGGCCCTCTATATTAATGTTAGCTTCCTGTTGATACACTTTTGGTCACATAGCAGGTGTCATCTGCTGTGCTTCGTGAAGACATTGTCAATCTTCGTGATTTCATAGAGAGGTTAAGGATTGAAGAGGATCAAACTGTTCTTGAAAAGCTGAAATTGGAGCTGACATATTTGTCGGCATGTTTACAGCTTTGTTATTACATTTCGGATGGTTCTAATGCCGAAATGTCTTGCATATCATATGAGGTTCATGGTCTGGTTCAGTCACTTTTTCATTAGAGTGGAGATGACATGCTGGTTAAATTAAAGGATCATGTCGTTCCTCGCCTCCTTAAGAATATCAAAAGTTTTGTCGTCTCGGATCATCAATCTGAATCAAGTGCCACCATGACTGAGGGTCAGTTGTTTGAACTTTTGGACGCGCTCCTTGTGAATCTCCATTATCTACCCAAGGTCCGTGCTGAGTTGATTTTGCCATCAATGACTCAATATGAGCTTCTTCAGAATGTATTTGGCAACTTAAGGGATTTCCATGGGCTGAAAGTAAATGGTTGCATTGAGCGTAAGACAATTGAATACGTCTTACCGCAGTTTCAACTTATGGCTGAAAGAGTAGGACACTTCTGTATTAGCCTTTTAGCTTATGCACTGGAGGATATGAAACGGACCAATTAGATGAAGCGGTTCATTGAAGTCTGTCGCATCAATTCCATGCTAGTCCATCTACTTTTGAAGATAATTCCGGTTTC
>NW_025877753.1:0-2281 GCF_002878395.1 Capsicum annuum
TCCCTATATAGTTGTTGACCCTTTCCAAACTATCTATTTATAGCTTAAACACTTGAAAAGAATCCACCTAAACTGCTACTTCTGTTGGATTTGAGTATTTTCGAATCATGGACTCCATGATCTATTATTAGTCTTAAGATGTTTTGGTCTATGCTGCCTGAACTTGTCTTCATACTTGCATTATCTCTTTTTCTAAAATTTTGCAGGAATATGAAAATGGGGGAAAAGAGCGCCCTTTTATTGATGTCTACGAAGATACTTATAGGAAGAAAAACAAGGACGGTACAAGAGGAGACTGGGTCGAACCTCGTGCTAAGAATGCATATGTAAGATAATAACTTTTACATACATTGTTTTATTATTATTCAACTTTTCTTGTTTACATACTGATAAATAATTTTTCTTTTAGGAAGAATTTCAAAAAAGCATAGAAGAGTAGCGTCAAACCCAACCTACTTTAGAGGATTAAGTACCATGGTCCAACCATCACCTGAAGAGCTGAATAATATGTGGACAACTGTGGTAGGTGGTCGAAAGAAAGGTAGAACCTACGGGACAGGGGTTCTCCAATCCTCGAGTAGTCCTTCGTTGTTTCCCAGTTCCTCTTCTACTTTACAAACTATGGAAGAAATGAAAGCGATGAAAAATCAAATTGTGGAATTGACACAGAAATGTGCAGCTAACGATGCTAAGTTTGCTAAATTTGATAAATTGGAGGAGTTGGTTAAGAAGCACATACCGCAAGTATTTCAGAACGAGGAAGATAATGAATCTGATGATAATTAGATTGTAGTTATTGTTCTTGTTTTTTGTTGTGACATTTAGATGTTTAAACTAATTGATTTGATATTTGTTTTGAATGGTTTAAAGTGGTTGTATTTATAAATTTTTGTCATGTTTGATCCAATTATGAAAAATACATTAGTTATGTTGTTTATGATCTGAAAGCAGTGTAAGCTAATCCAATATAATAAGTATTTAATTATTTATTAAATAATTATTATTATTATTATTAAATAGTTATTTAATAATTTTTTGACTATAGTGGTCGGAATAATTAAAATTATTAAATATTTATTTATTAAATTTTCGACTACAGTAGTTGAAATAATTAAATTATTAAATAATTATTTATTAAATTTTCGACCACAGTAGTCGGAATAATTATAATTATTAAATATTTATTTATTAATTTTCCGACTACAGTAGTCAGAATAATTAAATTATTAAATAATTATTTATTAAATTTCTGACCACAGTAGTCGGAATAATTATAATTATTAAATATTTATTTATTAATTTTTCGACTACAGTAGTTGAAATAATTAAATTATTGAATAATTATTTATTAAATTTTCGACCACAATAGTCGGAATAATTAAAATTATTAAATAAATATTTACAAAATATCCGTCTACATTTTCGACTATTGGAGTCGAAAATTTCTGACTACTTCAGTCGGAAAATATTTTCTGACAAGCTATATTCCGACTACCATAAAGTAGTCGAAAAGCAGTCGGAACTACCTTATTTTTTGACCACTTTTCGACTTAACTGGCCATCGAAAATTTACTGTTTTCTAGTAGTGAACTGGGCCAAAAAAAAAATTAATATCTATTTTGGAACTTTAGTTTTTTGGCAAATGGTTTTATTTTTACAATAATTTTGTTTGGGATAATTTTCATTCTAGTTTTGATGTGATTTCAGGAGCCCGCCCGAAGCACAGGGCGAATAAATGGAAAGTCAAGCAGCAAGGTGTAGAAATTGAAAGTCAAGCAACAAGGTGAAAAAGTTGAAAGTCCAGTAACAAATTAAAGAAAATGAAAGTCAACAGATCGAAAATAGCAAGTCAGGAGCACGCTTGCAGAACAAGGTGATGAAATTGAAAACCAAGCAACAAGTTGAAGAAATTTCAAATCAGGAGCCCGCCTGAAGAATAGGGTAATGAAACTTAAGTCAAGAGTCCAACAGAAGCTGCGTAGATAGGATTTTATAATTTTATTTACGTTTTTAACTTGTAATTTTCATTTTTGATGTAATAACAGAGTCGCGGACCGGAACCTCGATGGGACCTCACTCGACTCTCCAACTCGGCATAGTTCATCTCCTTCCAATCCTTTGAGATAACGGTCACTCGATTCTCTCATAACTTGGGTAGGTAGAATGTCCTAAGCCAAGACCTGGTTTCCCTCCTTCCTCGTGCTGCGTACTTTTGAATAAAGGTTAGGACAAAATTCTGTCTCGTTGTCTACTGTTTTGTATGAAAACACCATGTGTTTAC
>NW_025877754.1:0-2481 GCF_002878395.1 Capsicum annuum
TTTAACATGTTTAACAGAATAAACCTTACACAAACCTTTCTTCGATCAAATCAAAATCAGATCTGTTTAGTGATTGTTAGAGAACTCAATACACGACAGGAAATTGAAGATGACTTGAAATTAATAGATGTAGGATCGTTGTGAACAACAGACAACAAATATTCTACTGCACAAATGTAAAAAACAAACAGTAAAATGAAAAGCTGAAACTGTTGGCAAACTTGACAAAGGCCTAATAGCTGATGTTGATGTTGTTCCATGCATTGGTACTTTACAATGATCTACATTCTACGATATTTGATATTTGGTAGAGATTAAGGTTATAAGTTTATAAGGTTGTTTACTAATATAAGGTTATAAGATTAAACGGGTGTCACACCCGTTTTTTAACCAAAAAGATTCGATTTTAAGTTTGAAAGAGTTTTCATTATTAAGTGACAAAATGGAGATTTGTTTTGAAAAGGACTTTTTATATTCAAAACTCAGAGTTACCACTTGTCATAATTCAGTGTGCCAAGTCACCTTTGGAAATCCTTTTCAAAACGGTTTTGACTCTTTAAGACTGGTTTACGAACAGAGATTCCGGCTAAGGAATTCTGTTGACCGAGGGAAAGGTGTTAGGCCCCCCTTGATCTCGCGGTTCGAGCACGGTCACTCGATGGAATGTATCGGCTAATTTGGACACTATAAAATGTACAAACCACATAAACACACAAAAAAAACAAAACAAAACAAATCAAATAAAATTCAAACTAAAATAATGTCCAGTCCAAATTATACAATCCAAAAGATAGAAAAATGTGAAAATGTAAATCCTATTCTAAACTAATTTTAGACTTATGCTCTACCCGATGCCTCGGGCCTCCGTCATGAATGTCCTTTGGGTAAAAATATTTCGGTGCATTCCCCGACGAATAAACACAAATACCTTGAGGAATTCCCTGGCCAAATGATACATTTGATCCAAAAAGTAATAAAACCAAGCCAATCAACACATGTTTCAAGCATTCAATATTCCACAATTCCTAAAAATTTGCCTACTCCTTATCGTTTGCCTACCCGTTTCAACTTAAAGCATGATACTACCACATTAAACATCAACAATGAATGAAAATACGATAATATTCACTTTTTATTGATTTTTGCAATTCACGCCCCAAAACAATCTATTATAATTCTCAAACGAGGTACCATTTCATCACATAATCCAAGTAAATGACCGACACATCAACACAAGCACCTATCCATCACCAACGGAGAACTCAACATCAAACATTCAATTCAATGTTTCAAATATGACAAAACAATGAAATAAAAGAGAGTGAATAGAATTGGACCTCGATTTTTATTTCAATCCGTCAAAATTTTGATTGGAGCTTCGACCGGAATACCTCGAACGACAAAGCCTTGACTCCGAACTCGTGAATTAAATAAAACCCAACACTAAACTAATCTCCGAGCAACCTGAACGAGCGTTTCGCTATCGTGGTCATTTTCCAGTGGAAATGGACGGGAACGAGTCTACATCAGGGGTTTTGATTGGTTTCTTTTCGAACTGTTTCCCCGAAACTGACCTGGACAGTTGGACGGAGGGGTTTTCCGGTAGAATCAGCCAAAAACAAGGATGAGGGTGGCTGGCAGTGTATTTCCGATAGTGAATCCGGCGAGTATGTCGCCGGAAAACCAAACTAAGGGTCGTTTTCCCTCTTTCTCCTCTCTCTCGCGTTCACAAATCACTTCTCTCTCAATTCACTATTTTTCCTTCGATCTCTATCTTTATCTCCTTATCACTCAGTTTTCTCTCACAATCGCTCCATTTTATTTTATTTTTCGCTTTTCTTCTGATTTTTCAATCTAGGTATGTACCATGTTCGATGGTGAGTGTGCATGGCCTGAGGTGTGTGTGCTCTACTGTGAATTCAGAGATTTTGTGCTCGGTGTGTGTGGAATCTTTAATAAGTTCCTTTCTGTTATTTTGTTTTTTGTCCTCCCCCTATTATTTGGATGATGATGATATATGGTGAGTATATGCTAGTGTGATTTTTGAGTAAAAAGGTGCCAAGATTCTATTAATAAATTCAATAACTAGAATTGTTTTTCCATAAGAGAAAAGATAAATTTTTGACAGAATTAACCTATCTTAAAATACATTTTAATTACTAGAAAGAGATCACTTCTATTTGGACTCCGTTGGTGGCAACTTGTAAGGACACATGGGACAATTTGGGTTTTTAAGAAGCCAAGTCTCGATGCAGCCATAATGGAAACTGTGGCTGCAAGGAAAGCTGTATTGTTAAGATCTAGGTGAGTAACTCTACTTGCATATCACACACTCATCTGTCCATTCGTTTTCTGGAAGATGAACTCTTTACAAAGACTGCATTATTGATCTTACTGCAGGCAGCGACATGAATTCTCTCCTAGCTTGCTCAGTTAAAGTCTGTACTAATTCCCTTTCATAATTCTCATCAAAATGCATGC
>NW_025877755.1:0-1227 GCF_002878395.1 Capsicum annuum
AGGGGTTTTGGTAATTTGGTGGAGCAAATGGGCAATTTTGTGGAGCACACGCCACTGCGGGTAAGAAGGGGTTTGGGCATATGGCTGCACGCTATATATTGGGTATGGGGGTGGCGGAGTGCAATATAAAGGGTTTTGTGGAGGGTAGTAATGGTGGGAAGGAATATATGGAGCTTGGGCATAGACTTGGGCTTGGGATTGGGGATAGGGGCGAGGTGGTCTTTTGGGATAAGAGTGGGTTCCAGCTACGACAGTCGCCACGTCTTATTTCTTCTTTTTACCTCCAAATGCGCCAAATCCACCTTGAATCGTTTGTGTGGTGGATTTTAATGCGGCAAAACTCACTATTCGGCCGGTCTTAATTTCGTCCTCTATCATCTCCCCCATTTTGACGACTTCTATAAAAGACTTTCCCATTGCCGGAAGTAAATGTTGAAAATAGGCCTCATCCTGCGCCTGAATAAAAACTTCTACCAACTTACTTTCTTTCATTGGAGGCTTTACCATGGCGGCCTGTTCACGCCACCTTATCGCGTATTCCCTAAAACCTTCAGAGCTCTTTTTCTTTATGTTGACCAAGGGTTTTTCATCCAGAATCAGGTCGATGTTATACTGAAAATGTTGAACAAATTCAGAAGCCAAATTATCCCAGCTGTTCCATTTATCGATATCTCGATCGCTAAACCATTCTAAGGCCAGATCAGAAAGACTCTCGCTAAAGAAGGCCATGAGCAGTTCTTCCTTTCCTCCTGCAGCTCTCAACTGGTTGCAATAACGTCTCAAGTGTGCAACAAGATCACCGTGTCTTGCATATTTCTCGAACTTCGGCATCTTAAAACCGAGGGGAAGGTCGATGTCTGGGAACATGCAAAGATCTTTATAGGAAACACTCCTATGATCTCCGATTCCTTGCAAATTCCTCATAGCATGTTCTAAACTTTTTAATTTTCGGGCTATGATATCTTGTTCCTCCGTTGCGATAGGTTTCTCCGTATGAAATGGAAATGCAGGCGGCTGAGTGTACCCATATGGTTCATTTATTTTCAAAGTAGGCTCTGAGGCATAATACTGTCTATCTGAAACCTTCAGTACTGGCTCACTGGCAGACCTAGGAAGCCTCATTGTGGGACGCACAGCATATAGAGGAGTTTCATGTGGTGACGAAGCCACGAATACCAGTGTGATCGGTGGCGCTGGCTGAGCAGTTGGTCTTGATTGGGGATCTGC
>NW_025877756.1:0-6025 GCF_002878395.1 Capsicum annuum
AATATTTGATGGCAAAGATGGAATACTATTTGATATTGATGTAGAAGTCATAGAGACAACTATCTTCAAATTGTTAGAACAATAATGATAATTGTACAAGAAATTCAAAATAAAACTTGCTTGGCTTAGAGGTACGATAATATGCTTCTTGAAGATAGTTGGAGTCTCTCCCACGAGCAAACGGAAGAACAAGTGACAACTCTATCTTCGGGATTCAACTAAGCCACAAAACAAGTAGCATTCAAGAATGTTGCTCTTCTATTCTTGAATTGGTGATTTCACCATTTGATCAATGTCTCTCAAGTGTTTTTCAAGGGGAAAGTAGTTTTGAGTGCTTGTCTTTTCAAACCAAAGAAAACAATATTTATAGGATGAAAGTTTCATACATGAGAAGTATATTAATTAAATAACAGTTAATAGGTTCATGTATGTTTTAAAACAAAAAATGTCATTCTTTCAAGAACCTATAACGTAAAACTTAATGAATAATGAATTTGTCAAATATATTTCCTTTGTAACTCAAAACTTATGAATAATGAATTTGTCAAATTCATTTCCTTTGTAACTCAAAACTTTAAGTGATGCATTTGTTTCAAAACTAATTGAAATATAACTCTTAAAAATCTTTAACCGATGTATTTGTTTCAAAATATTTTGAAACATAAAATCAACAGAAATTACATTGAAGAGTAATAAATTTGGTTGGAGAACCACATACCAAACAAGATACCCGTTACTTTAATTAGAACTGCTTTAATAAGTTGTTGATTCTAGAAGACTAATTGAATCATTGGCATGACGTCATTAATTGAATCATTGGCATGACGTCATTAGTTTCTTCAAGTTCTAAAGTTAAAACACGACTAGATTTAATAAAATGCACAAATAATAACATTGTTTTTTTTTTTAAATATGCTTAAGTTTTGACGGATAAAATTTTCTATACTCATAGAAGGTAGGAATAATTGATGTACCGGCAAGTTTACTTGATCACCATCGTTATTCTTACTATTTCTTTTGGTCAAAATTACGTATTTTGTTCCTAATTTCAAATTGCATGTGCCGAAGTTTTTTTTTAAAATAAACTAAGTTTGATGAATAAACCAAAAGAAAAAGCTAGTACATTATTTTTTGTTAGTATCCATGTTACCTGATGTCTAAATGATCTTAGGCATATATAGTAATCTTCCATTACGTAATACTTAAAACTATTTATTAACTGCTAACTGTAGGATTAAACTGAAAAAATTGTATAATAAGTATGATCTGCAGCCTTGATATAATAAACAAATAAAAGTATAATGCATGTAGGTTATAGTGTATGATAAGCTACTTATTAATGTGGTTTTCGTATCAGAGATTTATAATACTGATTAAAGAATTAATCGAGCTCAGTATACTCTTAATGACAGCATAATTATTGGCTGAACCAATTACTTGACTAACATGCGAAACCTTGCGATCTGCACATTAATTTTAGCAATATTGAATTGTTTTGAGTTGTTATTATGATATTTGTACCTACAGTTTGTATACACACTCCTTCCTCCACTATAATAAAAATAAATATTTTATTTAAAAATTTAAGAAATACTTTGTTATTTTATATCTATTTATTCTCAAGTACTATTAATTTCCTAATACTATTTAGATGACTTGAGACAATAACTAAGAGTGATATAATAAATTATTATTTTATTACTTTTTACGGATGTATTGAGTCAAATATAAATAAATAAACATGGACGTTGGGAGTGTAGAATGAGAAGAATGATTGATACATTCAAAGAGTCGCATATGTAGTATAATTTCCAGGCCTTAAATGGTGTTCTCATCCCTCCATCAAAAGTCAATACTAGTACATAATATTTTGTTTAGGTGCTTGGCAAATTTTCTATTTATTGGTCATTTGGTACAATATATAGGTGCAAAAATAATGGCACCGTGTTGCTTCTTTGGCTTTCAAGTTTATATTATGTTTCTTTTATTTTTTCTTCATCGATTTTTAGAATTCCTAGAGGAGGAAAATAACATATTTCATCCATTCCACTTTCTTTATCGCAATTTTCTTATTAGTCCATTGAAAATAACACATTTCATCCATCACACTTTCTTTATCACAATTTTCTTATTTAGTCCATTTAAAAACAATGATACATTTTTATAATTTTGTAATGAAAAATTTTTAATCTCATAAAAGCAATGACATGCTTAAGAGCGCGAATCTCAAATATTTTATTGCCACAAAAATACTATGACCTAATTAAGATCATATATTTTAACAATGTTTCCTATTTTTATTAAACTTTGTGTAAGGTCAAAGTAAGACTTTCAAAGTGGAAGAGATGAATGAGAGGTTCACAAGGAAAGGCTGTATCAATACCATATATGTATCCATTTGTATTTGATACGATATCTTTTTCCCTATACATCGAATATCGAATTTCTGGATCTTATTTAGTTCGGTTGGAATGATTCAACATATACACCAATTATGCACCACTAATTAATACTAGCCAGTTGGATTTTTCCTACTCATGTGTTAATTAATTATGTTGCTAAAATTGAGATGTAATTCAGCATAACAAGAATCCACGAGCTGTTCCGCAGCTACACTTTCAGAGGACATGGGGCTAGCCCTCGCCTCTTTTAATGGGAGAAGCAGGAGGCTAGGCCCATCTCCTCGGAGTCTTATTAGTAGTAGTATTAATCACATAGTTTTTTATTTTTAAGGTGTTTTACTATTTGCTTCTTAATTCATTTGCTTTCTATTTTGATATTTTGTTATTATATTTTTTTTTGCATCCCTATTAATCTTTCTTTTTTGAGTCGAGGATCTATCATAAACAACTTTTCTCTACCTTTCAAAAATAGAGGTAAGGTTTGTGTATTTCTTACCCTCTCTAGATCTCAGTTGTGGAACTATACTGGGCATGTTGTTCGTGTTGTTAGATTCTAAATCAAAGCCAAATGTCTTGGCAATTTTCCTTCCAAATATCGGTTCATCTAAAACGTGCATTGCTGGTAAAGAAAACCAACAATTTGTCCTATGTGAAGGCATTTTATTATTCAGGGTAACAAAATGCAAGAAAATTGAAAGAAGTGAGTCCCATTTGATCCAGTAACTAGTGCTAGCTAGCTGATGAAGAGCATTCAGAAGCAATGAATTTGTAATAGCAATTGATTGGTGTCTCTCATCTGTCTGCTTAGGGGAGAATTCATTGTCCATCACTGTCCTTCTACAAGAAGAAAAAACTAGTGGTGGTGAGCCAAAGATTGCTATAATACTCTATTGTGACTTCAAGAGTACTACATATTTTTGTTTCCGTCAATGATTTCAATACCTGCCACCATGACCTTGTTTATCACTCATGCAAGACTTTTTGAGTACACTTTTGAACAACTCTCAACTTCTAACAATAATAAAGGGCTTTCTATGATTAGAGGCAGATCAATATTTAAGTTAGTAAATATATTGTGTTACTCGTTATTTTTTGTGACAATAAGTTCAAACTTTAGTATAAATTTTCTCAGCTTTATATATTTATGTATGTATGTATGTATAACTTGATTTGTAGACAAACTGCATCACATTGTGGACAATATTAACAGCAGCGGATTAGAAACTTGAATTTGATATGTTCAACCTTTATGTTTTCACCACTGAACTCATTGTAGCTGTTCTTCACATAGATATTTAAATATGTTTAATGTGAAGATCGAACGCCAGACTTAGTTAAACCTATTGATTATACACTCCACCGGCCTATGGACATAGTCTTGTTTTCTGAGATCATGCCAAGGATTCATTACTGCAGGAGTGCCAAAAGAATGAAAATTGACATGATAAACTGGAATGATCCTTTACCTTTTATATGTTGTTGAGGTTGTCAAAGGGTCCATTTAGAACTTGAGTATCTTGTGCTTTAGTTGCTTTACAAGTGATGGAGTCTTTAGAAACCAATTTGGAGTTTTGTGGTCAAAGAAATGGCGAACTTTTTGTCAAGTGCATGGGCCTAAGATTATGGCAAGTAAGATAGGTACCCCACACAAACTTTTACTATATGTGATTAATTCACAATTTGGGGCCCATTATGATATGGAAAGATAAGGTCCATTTTAGGTAGTAAATTTGCATAACCCTACAACTCGACAATGTTCCTATCTTACAACATTTGCAAGCTGTTATGGAAGGATTGAAGGACCCATTAAATTTTTTTTCTTTCTTCCACTTCGTAGTCTCAAATCAAATCAAGAATTTCTCTAAATTTCATGTGCCAAGATTCTCAAAAACCCTCAAGTATTTTCGTGTCAAAGAAGGTGTTAATTAGCTAGTCACCTTCAAGTGTTAGGTAGTGGAATATAATTATATTGAGATTAATAACATTTCACTATAACTATCAATTTTTTTGAAATCGACTTTTTATGTATTTGTATTAAAGATTCTCTAGAACAACTAAAATAACAAATAGATCTCAGACAAACTACACCGCTATAAAGATATATGACTTTTTGTGTATGTGTCAAAGAAGGTGTTAATAAGCCACCTTCAACTGTTAGGTAGTGGAGCATAATTCTATTGAGATTATGAGATTTGTTTCATCATCTCTACTTAAAACCAAACTCAGGGTACATATCTTTACTCCAACATATTTCTACATGATATGGATACTTGCTCCCTCGCTAGAGCCTATATCTTTACTCCAACAATGAATCCTGTACATTTGATGGTGTTTAACATGGTGCAGCCAGCAAGAATGTTAGGATCAGTAGACATGTAGGGTGTGTTTGGCAGGGATGTAATGAGTGCCCAATTTTTCCATTTCGAATAGATTGAGGACATTGGAGATCATTTGAGTAGTTTGGACAATTCAAGAGAGGTTACTCTACCGATTCTAAGACAAGTGAGATTTTAATTCTTAGGTTACTTGTTTTCGAAAATACCTTTTCAAGGAAAATAAGACTTACAACTCAAGAAGTGTAAGTGACATTTAAAGCTCATTATTTTCTCCCACACTAATATCCCCAAACCCCAACCCCGGCACCCTGGATTATTTCCATTCCCCACGCCATCCCATAGCCCCATAGTGTTTTTCTAAATAGTATATAAATGTTCTTGGATAATATTTTTTACTTACTTATCAAATATCAAAAAGTATATGTAAAAAATCTTTTATTTTTGAGGAAAATATTTTCCAAGAAAAGATTTATGCTGGAAAAATATATTCCAAATGCAAACACACTCGTAATCTCTGGCTATCGAGTTCTTGGGGTGAATTTGCATGCCACGATATTGGGTTCAGGTATATTTGGATGATTGAAAAAACATTGGAACACGTACATGAAATTGATCGATGTTGCACATTCCTGCACCCAGAGTCCAACTTGAATAAAAACTTCCAGAAATAAAGAAAGTCTAAAGTAGAGAAGACCAAGAAGTCTGTACAAAATATATTCATGAAAGGAGACCACAAACATACAGACTCAAGCATCCAAGAAGGATAAGAGTAATTGTCAAGCGAGAGTTCTTGGTGGACTCAAAAGCTAAGAACCAAGATCTTTGTTGGAGTTAGATATATTTCTATGATTGACAAAGTGATAAAATAAATACATGAAAACGTGTTGCTACTAGTTGTTCCATCACGCATAGTCCAACTTGCTGTAGTATCCCTTGAATAAAGGAGTCTCAGTTAAAAAGGTCTCAAAATCTGCACAAAACATGAAGGTGATAGGAGTCTAAATATGATAAAGAGCCCATGGAGAGACCAAGAGAATACAAGAAAGATGAGAGTTCTTGTGGATTTAGAAGTCTGCTTGACTTAGAAGAACCATCAGAGTTATAAATGCATAAGGTCTTCCAAAATGATATTCACTCACTCATACTGAGAAGAAAAGATAAAATATAATCAGATAAGTAAGAAGAATATATGAGATAAGTAAAGAACAATATATGACAGAGTTCTGATAGACAATCAAAGTGCACCTAATACAAAGAATCGGGTTGAAGAACATGTTTTATAGTCAT
>NW_025877757.1:0-4006 GCF_002878395.1 Capsicum annuum
GCCAGTTCTTCACAGCTTCTATCTTTTGAGCATCAACCTTTATCCCTTCACTAGATACAATATGACCTAAAAATGCCACCGAATTTAACCAAAACTCACATTTAGAGAACTTTGCATAAAGCTTACAATCACGAAGAGTCTGCAATGCCTGTCGTAAGTGATTGGCATGGTCCTCTTCTGATCTAGAATAAACTAGAATATCATCTATAAAAACTAGCACAAATACATCCAGGAATGACTTAAACACCCTATTCATCAAATCCATAAATTCTGCGGGTGCATTTGTTAGCCCAAATGACATAACTAGAAACTCATAATGACCATACTGTGTTCGAAAAGCTGTCTTGGGTATATCCTTCTCTTTGACCCTCACTTGGTGGTAACCTGACCTCAAATCAATCTTAGAAAAGCACTTGGCGCCCTGTAACTGATCAAATAAATCATTAATTCTTCGGAGAGGATATTTATTCTTAATATTCACCTTATTCAATTGCCGATAATCAATACACATCCTCAGCAAGCCATCCTTTTTGCGGATAAATAACACTGGTGCTCCCCAGGGGGACATACTAGGCCTTATGAATCCCTTCTCTAGCAAATCTTTCAATTGCTCTTTCAATTCTCGTAATTCTATTGGGGCCATTCTATATGGAGGAATGGAGATTGGTTGAGTTCTTTGTATTACATCAATACCAAACTCTACTTCTCGTTCAGGAGGTAAACCTGGAAGATCTTCAGAAAATTCATTTACCACCAGAACAACGTAAAGAGTTGGTGGCTCCACTTCTGTATCCCTTACTCTAACTAAATGATATATGTATCCCTTGGAAATTATTCTTCTTGCCTTAAAATAAGAAATAAATCTACCTCTTGGCGCGCTAATTTCACCTTTCCATTCAAGGACTGATTTATTTGGAAAATGGAAATATACTTTTTTCGTGCAGCAATCAATTGTGGCATAACAAGACGCCAACCAGTCCATACCCATTATAACATCAAAATCTACCATTTCTAAATCCACAAGATCAACCATCGTATTACGACCACAAACAGTTACTATGCAGTTTCGGTAAACCCTTCTAGCTATAATAGATTCCCCAACCGGTGTGGACACTTCAAATGGATTAACTAACAGTTCAGGTATTCTTTTGAACTTTCCAGCACCCAATGGAGTAATATAAGATAATGTAGAACCGGAATCAATTAAGGCATATAAATCGAATGAAAAGATAGACAACGTACCTGTAACCACATCTGGGGAAGCCTCTAAATTCTGTCGATCCGCTGGAGCATACGTACGATTTTGAGCCCCGCTAGAACTCGTGGATCCTCTATCACCTCTAACACGACCCATTGGTTGTGCACCTCTTCCTGAATAAGGCATCGATGATGATAATGAAATAAATGACCTCGTAGGTCGTGCCATACCCCTTATGCCCCTTCGTGGGTATTCTCTCATCATATGCCCTGACATACCGCACCAAAAGCAAACATTGGTCCCTAGAAGACATGCACCCAAATAATACCTTCCATATTTATTGCATGGCTCTCGAGGAGGTCTCGATTGGCTCATATTCCCTTGCCCTTGGTACCCCACTATCCGTGAACTCTGACTCTCACTTCTGTGCCCAAATTGATTTCCTCTGGACCCTTGGAACTATGGTGGGGCACTAGCTGTAGAATAAGAAGATAATGACCAAGATGGTTTAGCAGAAAACTGTGGTCTGAACCCTCCTTGGGATGCCATGAACTACCCTGTATATCTGGCCTTCTTGGAATATCCTCTTTCTAATTCCTGTGTTCTTCTCCTCTGCCTCTGATCTTCTATTTTCTATGCAAAATCTTGGATCCTCACTATGTCCATATCTTTGTTCAAAGTGGCAATAGTACAATATCTAACCAGATATAGATCCAGCCTATCCACATATTGATGAACTCTGTCATCTATAGTAGATACAACATTAGGAGCATATCACGACAAGGAATTAAATCAAAGACTGTACTCCCTCACGCTCATATTCCCTTGATGAAGATTTAAAAACTGATCTGCACGGGCCTGACGAATATCGAATGGAAGATAATAATTAAAAAATGCCTCTTTGAACTCTTTCCAAGTAGTTGGGGGTGCATCAATACCCCTAGATCGTTTCCAGTCCTCGTACCAATATATAGCCTCCCCTTTAAATCTATATGCTGCTAACTCTACTGTCTCTCTACCCGTTATATGCATAACATCTAAGGCCCTTTGAATTTGATCAATAAAGTCCTGTGGGTCCTCATTAAGATCTAATCCAGTAAAAGTAGGAGGATCTATCTTAAGAAAATCCTGTGTTCGAAGGCTAGCCGCCCTATCTATACCACTAGGACCCGTGGTAGGAATGACTTGCCCTTGAGCTTGCCCAGCAACTATACAAGTCAAAAGTTGCAATATATTTCTAAGATCTTGATCAACAACATTAATAGGTGGCTCTAGGGATATAGTTCTCCTCCCCCTTATTTCTTCCAGAGTGGAAGAAGTTTCTGATGTATGCTCAGCTGGAGCCTCACTTTGATTAGCTGGTATAGTGGGTGACTTACTAGTCCCCTCTCCGGCAGCCACATCTACTTGCTTACCAATATTCTTGCTTCTGGTAACCGACATCATTACTATAATAACAGAAACAAATAGATTCGGTGGTCAACTATGACTTTATATACAATATAAGCTCTATCGCATGATCTAAGACATGAAGAAAAGAAACAATTCCTAAATATCCATAGCTTCTTGTTTAAAGATGCGGTGCATGACACACCGATAAACAAGACTTTACGTAGACACGGCTTTGTAGACTCACTAGGAAGAACTTCTCTGATACCACTTTTGTCATACCTCAAACCTATTGGGGCGGACTGGAACCGGTAATCGAGAGGGCTCGGGAGAACCAACTCATAACCTTATACTTCCCATGCATACCTCTATGACAACCTGAAATTCGAACAATATCATGTCGCATATAAAAGGAAATAATCACCTGTATAAGCTCGAGCACACATATATATGTATATATAATACTTGGCTGTTGGAGCCATCACGTCTATTAATAAAACACCACCTTGACTGTACATTAGGTCTACAAAGCCTCTAGATAATACATAGAGTTTAACTAAGGTTGGGACACACCCCACCATAGAACTAAATTCTATATAATACCAAAAGTGACTGGATATGACACGGAAAGCCCTGAAGCAAAATGGAGCTCACCAAAAGTAGCTGGATATCCTGGCTCCTACTTGTGCGGTGTATGAGTTGAGGTACCTGTGCCTGCAGCATGAAATGCAGGTCCCCCATGGGGGACGTCAATACGAAATATGTACTGAGTATGTAAAGCTGTAGATAATCACATATGGTGTAGGAGCTCAATAGAAATCAGAAACAAGTGAATAAATCATAATAGGAGGGGACCACACTTACTAGAACTTGTGACAACCTGTACATTGTATTTATTCAATCAATTTACCGTTGTTCTTATCATCTTTGTAATCATTACTGTACTGTACTATGACCATTAGGCTGCCTCTAGTACATATCAACTGGGATCGACCCATGATAGGCTTATGCCCCTGGGATACCACCCATAAACACATAAATAAGGATCGACCCATGATAGGCTTATGCCCCTGGGATACCACCCGATAAGAGACAGCTTCCATCACTTAGTTCAATTAGTCTTTGAGATTGTTATTTCGGTCTCTACCATATTTTTGATACTTTGAAACAATGATACATCAATAAGAGACATATAAATAAATAATCAATGCAATAACAATGAAGTAAGAACTCATTGGCACATCAATGAAGTGTTTTGGAGTCATCAATGCCATAACAATGAAGTAGGAACTTATTGGTATATCAATGAAACGTTTTGGAGTCATTAATAGCACATGAATCTTATTTGAGTAACCGGATACATTTTGACATTCATTAGTGCAATAAACATGTAAGATTTGGAAAACAAGTAAGTATTGG
>NW_025877758.1:0-1161 GCF_002878395.1 Capsicum annuum
AAATCAATACGTTCTAAGAAGAAAGATTGGAATATCAATCTCATCGAGATCATCGATCTCATACCAAATCCCATCAATCGAATCACTTTTTTGAGAAATACGAGATATCTAAGTCATACAAGTAAAGAGATCTATTCATTGATAAGAAAAAGAAAAAATGTGAACAGGGATTGGATTGATGAGAAAATAGAATCCTGGGTTGCGAACAGTGATTTGCCTGGTTGCACGTAATCTTGACTTTCGCCTTTCACTCGTACACATTCCTTTTTTTCAGCTACTTCATTAGGATAAGGAATGGAAAGTTTTCTTCTAGTTCCGCTTCTTGCTCTTCCAATGAAGAAAAACTTGTCGAAAATCGCCGGTTGGGTTGGTCCGACCAAGAAAGGCATGGGACTTTTGGGCATTGCTTCGGTCGAGCTAGGCTAGTTGGCCAAAAAAAAGATTTTATCAAGCGATTGTGTGATAACTTTTTCAGCGGCCAGAGCAGTAGATTCCATAGCCGCGGTTCTTCCTCCATCAAAAGGCTCTGAGCCTGCTACGTAGCTAGGCTACGAGATTGTTTCTCTGATGATAGAAAGAGAGAGGATAGAGGATCACGTTTACAAGCAGCCTTTTCCATCGTCTTTCACTGACCCTGGTTCTATCAAACCAGCTTCTTCAATCCTGGTGTGAACTTCTTCCTGCCTTCTTACCCAAGAGCTCTGATTCCGCTTAAATAAAAACAGCTCTTCTTCCTTACTCTTTCGAGTAAGCATTTTAAAACTTCCTACGATATAGAAATCGAATATCTTGCTGACAATTGGCAAAGACCCACAGTCGTTCGACAAGCAGTTAATGCCCTAAGAGAAATTGGCGATAAGTCTATTTGCATATCCTTAGTCCAAAATCTCTTAGCAAACTCGATGGTTTCGTTCTCAGATATTATCAATTTTGCTACCGAGATTGTTACCCCAAGTTTGTCCAGCAGACTACTATACTGCTCGACCACTCTCTGTTCTTAAGTAAGGGTTCCCATCTCTAAAAAAAAAGAGCAAAAATCTCACTCACGGGCCTAAACGACGAGCAAACACTCGAACGTGAGAGCAAGGGATCACCTAACGAATGTTGGAGGCGGCTGAGCACATCCCATCCCACAAGAGTCAAGCCCAGAAAGCGTGGCAA
>NW_025877759.1:0-1799 GCF_002878395.1 Capsicum annuum
GTCAATTGATCACTCTACTCATGACGAATACACTTAGTTGATCATTTAATTACTATGATATTAATTGAAATTATAAGTTTATATTTAATTTTAGTTAAATCAATTTAGTTATTACTAATAATGACTTAATTTGAATTATTTCAAAAAAATTGATCGATTAATCACTCTACTCGGGACGAATACATTTAGTTAGTCGTGTAATTACGATGAAATTAATTAAAATTGTAAGTGAACTCATTAATTCATGTTTAATTTTTAGTTAAATCAACATAGTTATTACTAATAATGACTTAATTTGAATTATTTAAAATAAAATTGGTCAATTAATTATTCTACTAAGGATGAAACACTTAATTGATCATGTAATTACTGAGATTAATTGAAATCATAATTGAACTTAATAATTCATCTTTAATTTTAGTTAAATCAATAAATTTATTTTTAATAATGGTTTGATTTGAATTATTTCACATAAAATTGGTCAATTAATCATTCTACTCAGTACGAAACACTAAATTAATCATGTAATTACTATGAGATTATTTGAAATCATAATTGAACTTACTAATTCATCTTTAATTTTAGTAAATCAATATAGTTATTTCTAATGATGACCTAGTTTGAATCATTTCAAATAAAATTGGTCAATTGGTCACTCTACTCAGGACGAACATACTTAGTTGATCGTGTAATTACTATGAGATTAATTGAAACTGTAATTGAACTTATTAATTCATATTTTATTTTATTAATTAATTTAGTTATTACTAATAATGACTTATGTGAATCAATAGATGACTAACATGTTACAACAGATGAGTAATCTGTTGGAAATGACCAAGCAAATAAAAACATCTGTTGAAAATGACCAAATAAATATCGACATCTGTTGCAACAAATGACCCACTTGTTGCAACAATTATTTCATCTATTAAAAATTATCAAACAAATATAGACATCTGTTGCAACAGATAACTAAGTTGTTGCAACATATGACTCATCTGTTGGAAATTACTAAATAGACAAAATATGTGTTGAAAAGTAATTTAAAATACTAAAGCTCAAATATTCTTTAGGAGAACTCAAACGTTTCCCCCCTTGTTTAAGGTCTTGTCTTCAATTTTAGTTAAATCAATTTAATTATTATTAATAATTACTTAATTTGAATCAACAAATAACTAACCTGTTATAAGCATTTATTGCAACAAATGACTAACTTGTTCCAACAAATAGGAGATCTGTTGGAAAATAATTAAAAATACTAGAGAACTCAAACATTTTTAGGAGAACTCAAATGTTTGTCCCATTGTCTTAAAGACTTGTCTTTAATTTTAGCTAAATCAATTTAGTTATTACTAATAATTGCTTAACTTGAATCAATAGATGACTAACATGTTGCAACAGATCATTCATCTGTTGGAAATTATTAAACAGATAGAAAATCCATTATAGTAGATGGGTCATCCATTAGAAAACAATTAAACTACCAAGTAACTTAAATATTTTTAGGAGAACTCAAACGTTTGTCCCGTTGGTACTTTTGTATTTAATGTATGATACACTATTTTTGTCTTTTTTACTTGTTTCATGAAATTTTTCATGTGTTTCACTTATTCGTTGTACCCTTGTTGAAATTTTTGGAATTTTTTTAGGTCAAATTTTGTTCATAAATCACTTGGACATTACTTCATAGGTGATTTTTTAAGTATAATTATGATTTTTATTGAATTTTTTATTTGGTATATCTGCTACTGCTATAATCACTACAAGCAATCTGGGTATTAGTGGCGACAAAAGTC
>NW_025877760.1:0-1156 GCF_002878395.1 Capsicum annuum
ACAGCCTCCATGGCCTTTTGGGTCATGGTGCCATAGATGATCGTTCTCTGCCTGGTCCACGGCTTGAGATGGTCTTGTGGCAATCTGACAGACTCATAATTCTTTTTGCTGGAGCTCTACTCTCAGAATCATTATCAGCCTGGTCCGCTGGGCTAGAGATGGTCTCATGGTTGTGTGACAGACTTACCAACTCTTGTTTCTGGTACTATCATGGTGTTTACATTATCATCAAGAAAAAAAAATGACAGCATTATTTATCTCATATGTTAGTTTTGATTTAAACTGAATGAATCCCATGTTTCCTGCTTCAGAGTTAAACTAACACTGTTAAGTTTTCATGATTGTTAGTTTGTTATAGACAATGCAGAAAGATTCACTTAGTCCCACATCGTTAAGTAAAGAAAATTTAATAGTAGCATGGAGATACTATAAAAAAGGGCCAAGTACATCGGAGAAACATACTTACCTGGACGGTGTCAATGGGCGATCAAGATGGTCTTTGGCCTAGGCTGGTGACCTCCATTGCACTTTGGAGGGGTGCCTGCCTAAGGTCGGACCAAGTGGCTTAGTTCGCGCAGCCCCTACCCGATCCAAAGTTCAATTATTTTGATTGTCTCGTTCATGTTTTTATATGATATATGATCGACTACTTGAACAAGCAGTCTTTATATTTTGTATCTTTTCCACTTGCTAACCTCTCAATGGAGTCTTTAGTTCAACAAGTTCTGGTAAAAATGTGTGCAATGATTTTACTCAATAGACTGATGTGGCAGTCGTTCTAATAGTCGGTGTACACTAAGAACCCGAGGCCTTTTGCTGCGCGTTCAATCAAACACATTGCTTCCAACTCCGACCATTTATACAATAATATATATAAAACAACATACCTGGTGTTATCTCACTGACGAGGACTTGGAGGCTCAAGTAAAGTATATCAAAGCAGGCATGAAAACTCGAACCTCTCAATTCATATCATTAATACGTGTCTACGTGTAACTGCTGTTATTTTGAGTATAAATAAAATCATATTCCAATATGAACTTCAGCAAGTTCAAACAATTTTCTGCAAAATGAAAAACTCAAGTACCCGAAGTTACGGGATATATCCTCGCAGGATAAAATGAATCACTTCAGCAAAATGGTGGTTCCTCAAATT
>NW_025877761.1:0-4841 GCF_002878395.1 Capsicum annuum
TGTATTGTGATCAGGGGTTTCTTTGTGCTTTCTTGGGCTTTATCTTCTCTCATTCCTTCCCGGTTCAATGACATTGCTTTCAAAGATTCTGCTACATTCACCGATTTCTCTTCAGTGGTCTGTATCTTGACAATAGGCTTATAACTCCTTGAAGACTCTTTCCCGTCATATATTAATTCTAACATATTGGCTTCGGCATGGGTTGACAGCAGATTCTGGTTAATGTTTGGACCCTCCGAGGCCTGGACCAACATCTGATTCGTGTCAATTAAGTCTTGGACTGCACTCTTTAAATGCCAGCATTTCTTGATATCATGGCCTGGCATATCAGAACAGTACGTACACCTTAAAGAATAATCAAGATTCCTCGACGATGGATTTGAAAGTCTTCCTTGAATTGGACTCAAAACCTTCAACTTTCTCAACCTATCAAACAAGCTAGCATATGACTCCCCAAGAGGTGTGAATTGATTTTTGACCGCCTTCTTCTTCTTATACTCGGGCCTAGGCTGAAAGGTGGGTCTGGAGGGGTTTTGGTAATTTGTTGGAGCGAATGGGCGATTTTGTGGAGCTTGTGCACGCCACTGCGAGTAAGAAGGGGTTTAGGCATATGGTTGCGCGCTATATACTGGGTACGGTGGTGGTGGAATGGAATATAAAGGGTTTTGTGGAGGGTAGTAATGGTGGAGAAGAATATATGGAGCTTGGGTGTAGACTTGGGCTTGAGATTGGGGATAGGGGTGAGGTGATCTTTTGGGATAGGAATGGGTTCCAGCTACGACAGTCACCACGTCCTCTTTCTTTTTTCTACCTTCAAATGCGCCAGATTCACCTTGAATCGCTTGTGTGGTGGCTTTTAATGCGGCAAAACTCACTATTCGGCCGGTCTTAATTTCATCCTCTATCATCTCCCCCATTTTGAGGACTTCCATAAAAGATTTTCCCATTACTGGAAGTAAATGCTGAAAATAGGTCTCATCCTGCGCCTGAATGAAAACTTCTACCAACTTACTTTCTTTCATTGGAGGCTTTACCCTAGCGGCCTGTTCACGCCACCTTATCGCGTATTCCCTGAAACCTTCAGTGCTCTTTTTCTTTATGTTGACCAAGGACTTTTCGTCCAGAATCAGGTCGATGTTATACTGAAAATGCTGAACAAATTCAGAAGCCAAATCATCCCAACTATTCCATTTATTGATATCTCGATCGATAAACCATTCTGAGGCAAGATCTGAAAGACTCTCGCCAAAGAAGTCCATGAGCAATTCTTCCTTTCCTCCTGCAGCCCTCAACTGGTTGCAATAAGGTCTTAAGTGTGCCACGGGATCACCGTGTCCTCCATACTTCTCGAACTTAGGCATCTTAAAACTGGGGGGAAGATTGATGTCTGGGAACATGCAAAGATCTTTATAAGAAACACTCCTATAATCTCCGATTCCTTGCAGATTCCTCATAGCCTGTTCTAAACTTTTCAATTTCCAAGCTATGATATCCTGTTCCTCCGTTGCGACAGGTTTCTCCATATCAAATGGAAATGCAGGCGGCTGAGTGTACCCATACGGTTCATTCATTTGCAAAGTAGGCTCCGGGGTATAATACTGACTATCTAAAACCTTCAGTACTGGCTCACTGGAAGACCTAGGAAGCCTCATTGTGGGACGCGCAACATATATGGGAGTTTCATATGGTGGCGGAGCCACGAATACCGGTGTGATCGGTGGCGCTGGCTGAGCAGCGGGTCTTGATTGAGAAGCTGCCAAGGGCACACTAGAACGGCCAGGATAATAATGTCATAGAGTGAACCCTGGCGCGTGCTCAGGTGACTCAGTGGAGCAGAAAATTATGCCTGAGAGAGCGGTGGACAATTAGAGACATTCGCAAAACCTTCAGAAAGTGGAGGAGGAGGCATTCCGCTGGCCCATGCTCGATGTAAATCTATCAATTATTGCCTGAGCCTTACTACCTCATCATTTTGTTCAGAATTTTCTTCTTTGTGATCCTGATCCGGGTCAATGAGCGAATTTTCAATCTCCCTGCTAGCCATGACGAGCTTTGCTTTGGATCTGGTGAAGTATGGGTGACTAGCCAGAGTGTTGCAAACCTACCACTGTTATCTGAAAGAACATGCTCATCAAAGACGACATCCGTTAGAATTAGGGTACACAAAAAGCATGGGAATCACATTGGTAAAATTGCCCTAAATTCATGCTCATTTCTACCAACTTTTGAGGGTAACGAGGTCATTTTAACATCATCCTGATTTTTGTCTACACTTATTTTCTACACTTATTATTATTATTTTTTCGCTCTCTTTTCTCTCTCTTTTTTTTTCTTCTCTTTTTTCTTTCGTATCAATCTCTGCTCTTTTCTTTTCTCTCGTTATCTACCTTTATTTTATCTTTCTTTATGGCTTTTGTTTTCCTTTAAAAGAGGAAAAATGAAAAACAACAAAACAAAATGATTAGATCGAACCCAAAAGTAGGTTGCCTACGTATCATGTTGTACATGAATCAGATCTTGCGTAGTTCGGGCAGCATGTGCATAAACATTGCCCACTTTTTTTTTACGAAAAAATGAAAATAAATAAACAAAGGAAAGACGTAACATCAAAACCCTGTAAAGAAAGAAAACAACAAAACGTACAAAAAGTTTGGGACCACTGTAAAACTAAATAACGAATACGAAACAACATTATAGACCCCTAAGACGACACAGGTGAAATTACTAATAAAGACTCTAATACCAAAAACAACTTGATTTCGACTTAAAACAGACGCTATCCTACAATGACATACACATAAAAGACTCCAACTGAATAAGGATAAGAAGTGCTCTTTCAGACTGGTGCTCTACGTGATGACCCTGGTTGATATGGACCTGCCTCTGAAGTTCTCTTTCTCCCATTCAAGCTTTGTAGCATATCCTGTAAAGATACCCTGATACTGGGGAAGAAGCTTCGGGCCCGTATTCCTGCTTCATGAGGAGTGCAGTTGGAAAGATTATTCTGACACCTTTCTACCGTCTTGAACAAATCTGCTAACTGAACTATCAGTGTTTCCACTTTGGACCCTACACTTTCATCCTGATGGTCGTCCACTATGCATTCTTCCTGTATTCTCCCTCTAAGCAGCGCTGGTAAGGGTTGACTTATACCCCGAGGGATAGATTGAAGCCAGACCCCATATCCCTGAGTGTACCCCGGATTATCCAAACTTTCTTTGAGTGTGTCCACACCTAGCTTTGTTGCATGCTTCCAAAATTGCTCATACCTGCTCTCACCTAAGGCTTGGTCCTTGAAGTATTCAACATCCTTCAGAAGATCCACTGCCGGTGGCACGTCCTGTAGCCTACCTAACTGGCGCATTACCCTAGAAGGATTGTATGGTCTAGTGCAATTGAGCCCTAATATCACTAAAGGGAACTGCGTCTGACAACCCAACAAGATTATCTTCGGTCGAAGCCACAGATAGGTCCACAAAATGTTATCCCCGGTTCTTGATTCAAGAAATTCAATCCAAGCCTCGACTCCCACGGGTAGCGAGAATTTGTCCAAACGCAACCTGTAATTCGTGGCTTTCACTCGATTGGGAATACAACGATCTAACACGTCTGATTTAACTAAAGAAGGTGCATGCAAGTGCTCCATCATCCATAACTGCAATATCAAGTTACTGCCCTCAAAAAATCTCCTTCCCCCTTTCGCTTCGGTTAAAGCCTTATATATTTCTGTTAAGATCATGGGTATGAGAGTGAACCTGCCCTTTTGATTAATGCCCTTGTCGTTTTGATCCTTATGAAATAGGGCCATCACCACAGATTGCAAATGGGTATTAATACGTCTTTCTTATAGTGGAAACACTAAAGTACCTAACAAAGCGAGGGTGAAGACTTCAAGATACTTTTTCTCCCACTTCTCCTTAGTCACATGAAATTCATCCCAAAAGCAATCAAAACCTTCCGAGGGCCCGAATCTATCGAACAAAAAATCTAGGAAACCCACAAGTCACTTAAACAAACCAAACGGATACCCTTACTTTTTAAACCACAAGACTGCAAAAATCTCACGCCAGTATGATTTCGTGCTCGAATTATAGCCTTCTCGATATAGGGCAAATGCAACAAACCGGATATTTCTGCCAAAGTATGAGTCATTTCACATTCCCCAAACCTGAACACCAAACTACTTGGATCCCAAAAGGTCAACAAAGCCTCTATTAAATCTGGACGAGGGGTAACATGCAGAAGTTCCGTAAGATCACCTAATATTTTGACCAGTTTCTGTTGATCAACATAGTTAACCATTTCTCACCATTTGATTAACTTTTTGGGCACCTTGACAACCATCAGAACTCTAGACTTGGTGGACAAATCCATCATGTCATAACACATAAGGCGTTATCTCAAAAATTCGACAGGAGTAGAAGATTCCCAACCCTTGGGATTTTAGACGCAAACATATGTCGATGGGACAGACCACATTCATGACTCCAATTTGCCGAACAGAAGTACTGAGCAAAATCAGTCTACTTGGCAAACAACTCTAGATTACGGGACAAGAGACCTAGGCTAATACTAAGACCAAGGTCGACACAAAAATTTACCGGATCCACCGAGGGTTGCCAACGTATCCCAACCTGAGGGAAGGGAATCAGGTATGTGTAGTTCATTCAGATTCGACAATTAACGAAATTGACCCTAACGAAAAAAAACTTTTTTTTTCGGCTAGACGTTTTAACCAAGACTGACACCACCAATTATACAGAAAAAATCTTTTTGACATTTTTGTTTTTGACAAATAAGTAGAAAAGGCAAACAAAACTTTTTCTCTCTTTTTTTTTTTT
>NW_025877762.1:0-5666 GCF_002878395.1 Capsicum annuum
ATTAGTTGAGCCATAAAGAAGGAAGTTCAAGAGACATATTTTAAAATGGAGAATATAAATATATGGAGGTTTTTTGCAACCTATGAAATATAATTAAATAAATAAATATGATATATCTTAAATTTCTTTAACAAAATTCTGATTTCACTACCATTTCATCTTCTCCTCTAGATTTCAATAATAAAAATCCGTTACTTTGACTATTTTAAAATTAGCCTTCATCATTGAGAGGGGACAATATAAGTAAATAAAGAATGAAGGAACGAAGAAGAGTTTCAGAGAATGCAAAAAAAAATTCACCATTTCTTGTCTGAAACTCCAATTCACCAAACACAAGTAAACGAACTTAAAATCAACCAAAATATAATTTTGCCAAAGACTCTTCAGTATGAAAAAAAATAATGATACACGATTAATATATACAGATTACAAACTGCGATAGATGCATCTGAAGAGACCACATCAGTTGAATACACTACCACAAGATTTGATGGCCTCTTTAATTAAAAGAGAATTATTTCTTTTTTTTTTTTACAAAAAAATAATAAGCCTTTATTAGAAATAATTAATTAGGAGAGCTGTAGCACCTGAAAAGGAATAAAATTATGAAATTGGATTGTTAGACTGTTAGGTGGGGATGATTCAAGCTAAGCTTTACAACAGTTTGATTGTTGGAATACATTTAGTTGGGATTTTATTATGCTTTATTCATTAGCTAGTACAAATAATAATATAAAGATAAAGAACTTAAAAAAAAATCACAAAAAAGATAAATACGATTTCATACTTTAGAGAGTGCATATATGTGTGTGTAGATAGGTAGTTTTAAAATCTCAATTGGGTGTTTTTGAACAAAATCATAATCATACTTTAGTGTACTTTTCATTTCTTCCGTCCATAGCTTTTAAGAACAACGTTAGTAAATCACTCAAGTATTCTAAAGTTCCTTTCAACTTCAAATCTTATGGTTTATTGTATAACACTAAATTTGTTCAACCACATATTATACCTTTATTTCACATATAATTACTATTAACTTCTAAAGGTATAGTTATTATATAAAAAACCAATAGAAGAGGAAGAGAGGGAGGTATTAGTTAATAGAATTCTACTTGGCCAGTTCAAATCCATGCTTCTTGTTCAAGTTGCATGCATCTCTCAGAATGATTTTTGCCTGGGATTTTCAGCTCGTATATTTCTTTTTGAGAAAAAAAATCTATTATCAATTTAATAAATTCAGATTAATTGATTATTATATTCAATTTCACGAATTTCTCTACTATATTCTATAAATTATAAAATTTCATGAAAAAAATAAATGACTTGTTTAATAACTACGTACCTGAAGTCTTCTAGCAAAAGCATTTTTCTCCTTGGTCATTAAATTATCTGATGATAATAGAGAAAGAAATATATATTAAAATTTTATGAGTGTAATAAATTTTTCTTACAAACTTTAAATCATAAACACTAAAAAAGGAATATATTTATTTGCTTTGAAAATTTCTTACGATAGTGACATTCTAATCATCCTGACCAAAATTTATATGCAAAGGTGTTGGAGCACACAGCTGTAACATAAAAAAAAAAAATATTAAAAGAAACTTAGAACTCAATATTTTTTTTTTTAAAAAACTCAAGATTCACTCAATCTTCATGAAAAATGTATAAAAGATGCTTGGTCAATTGTGCTCAAATTTATATGAAACACTTGATGGAATATCAAAAAACGTGAATAAGGAAGAAATTGAAACGGACAAGCTAAAAATAGTAACCGCATGTGTTTAATTTATATAAAATCAACAGTTGTATTATTTATTAAATGAGATAATTTTTGGATTTAATAAATCAATAAAATGTCCAAAAAAATAAGAAAATAGAAAAATAGGAATGGAGGCCTTAGAAGAATGCCACATCAGCATGCTTCTAAGCCTCCTTTATATATAGAGAGAGATATTTAAGGATCATTTCCTAGGGTTAAATTCACAGTCTTCTTGTCTAGGTTTCCTCTACTTTGCTGTTCTCAATTCTGCCCAAATTTTATTTTGCTCTTCTCTTTTATTTGTTTTTTGAATTTTAATTCCATTGTTGTACCTCAATTATTTCTTAATATGTGTTAGTACCTTTCGTCTAAATCTCTTTGCAGCCACTTGGAGAGATGGTAGCTATTGTTTTCCTCTGTATGTACAATTTTTACAAGGTATTCTTTTGTTTACTTCTGTTTTTCTTTAGTTCTAATTCTGTGTTTTACTCTTTCTAATTCTAATATTTTTGCCTTTAATTTACTTAGGTGTTGTTTGGTTGGGAAATGAGATATTCGAGCATTAATTATTCCGGGATTAGTATCATAGCTTCAAGGTCTGATAAAGGACAGTCATTTACGCCACATTCTCCAAATACATTTTACTCAATTCAATAATCAAAGTATTCATTAGACTATCTTACCATGAATGTTTGGACTAGCTGTACTTGCTAATGCCTGCATAGGCATTAGCAAAGTGAAGCCCAGGGAAATGCCTCCAGCAGTTTTAGCTAGTCTACTAGTAACCATACATAAATAAGTTAATCCAAACCAACTAGCAATAAACTCGAAATAGTTCTAGCTGCCAAGGCAGTCTTGGGACACTCGATCAATCAATCATTAAACTAGGTCTCAATCCTAAATTAAGTCCTAGAGTTTCACTCCACTCTATTCACACTCATTTCGTAATGATCAAGCAAATATCAATCAAATCTAACAAAAGCTTTAGATTATTTAGGGACAACATACTTCACTTTACATGAACTCTAGATAGTTGAATTGAAATATTAAACAAAACAAATTACTAATTTCATATGTATTATGCTCAATGAAGCAATGAGGATGTGGTGTCAAATTTTATTTTATTTTTACAATTGTGGTGTACTAGCCAACTTTTGCACACCTCGACTAATTCCACAAAATACTTGCCACCTCTCACTTATCAGCCGGCAGCCGATCCACCAATGTCAGGACATTTGGAAAGAAATCACCTAATGTTTTTGTTTGGTATCACATTCAATATAACTCATTTTATCTATTACAACAAAAAAATTTGGGCATTTAATTATAAAAAATAGAGAAATCAACTTACAGAAAGATCGGAAGACGAAACAAAAGGAAGACGATATGCGAAGACAAAACTGAAGGTTGGAGAGACACAAGCAGCGGTGCAAATAGATGTCAAATCCATTTTTTCCAAAACATTAATTATTATATGATCTGTAAATCTACCCATCGATGGCTCAAAATTGCCATTGGAGCTTCCTCCTCCTTTTTCGCCGTTGCTGCCGCCACCAACTTTTCCTCCTGTACGGTGTCGCTTAGCAGTTTCATCCATGAACGAAAACAGAAAACAAAGCCTAAGTCCTCAATTTCCTGCAATTTTTCCAGCAAAAAAGTACAAAAAATTAGTTTATAAATTACTATTTGAATGCAATTCATAATTTACATTTGTTGAGCACGTTTTTTATGGCGAATCTATATAACAATAATCTATTAAGTGTAATTTCATGAGTGAAGTTCGAAATGGCTATTATTAATAAACAATTAATGAATTTATACTTGTTATAGATAGTAAGCAATTACAGCAGTTTAAAGAAGTACCTGGAGTTCACTTTATTATGTGTTTCTATTAACGGACAAACTTTCAAGGTTATTACTTATTTGTAGTATAAATGATAATACATTCAGTGCAATTTCATGGATATACATCTCTTTATAGAGTTGTATAGATTGTTGTGAAAATAGTACTTTCTATGGAATAGAATTAACTTAAGGTGGGTCAATAATGAATAAGATAATTAGACTTATGTTCAAGATTCAATAAACTCGTTCAGTTATAAATTGGGACAGAAACAACAGAAAAATCAAGTAAGAAAATTCAGCATATTAGAAGATAAGACAACAACCAATAACATACCTAGTGTAATTTCACAAGTAGAGTGAGAATGTAGGATGTATACAGATCTTACCTATCTCTGTGGGTGGGTAGGGGTTGTTTCAAATAACTTTGAAGAATTCTATATTTCAATCTCCAAAATAATACCTTGAATTAATAGGTGTTAACCCAAACAGTTAGTTAACGGCTAGTTTGATTTTCATTAACGTTAGATAAAATAATTTATCAAATAGTATGTAAACGTAACAACATTAGAGTAAGAAATACTTTCCAAATCAATAATAAACATTCATATGTTTCTCCAACAACTAATTAACGGTTAGTTTGATGTAACAACCGTCAATGGGTAGATTTATAGATCATATAATAATTAATGTGTTGGAAAAAATGGATTTGACATCTCTTTGCATTGTCGCTTGTGTCTCTCCAACCTTCAATTCTGCCTTCGCATATCGTCTTCCTTTTGTTTCGTCTTCCGATCTTTCTGTAAGTTAATTTCACTCTTTTTTTCTAATTAAATTCCCTAATCTTTTTGTTGTAATAGATAAAATGAGTTATGTTAAATGTGATACCAGGCAAAAACACTAGGTGATTTCTTTTCAAGTGTCCTGACCTTGGTGGATCGGCTGCCCGCTGATGAGTGAGAGGTGGCAAGTATTTCATGGAATTAGTCAATGTGTACAAAAGTTGGCTAGGACACCACGATTGTAAAAAGAAAATATAATTTGAAACCACATTCTCGTAGCCTCATTGAGAATAATACATATGAAATTAGTAATTTGTTTTGTTTAAAATTCCAATTCAATTGTCTCGAGTTTATGTTAAGTGAAATGTGTTGTTCCTAGATAATCTAAAGCTTTTGTTAGATTTTGTTGATACTTTCTTGATCACTACGAAATGAAAATGAGTGTGAATAGAGTGGAGTGAGACTCCAAGGACTTATTTAGGATTGAGACCTAGTTGAATGATTGGTTGAGTGCCTTGAGACTGATTTGGCAGTTTGAACTATTTTGAGTTTCTTGCTGGTTGATTTGGATTAACCTATTTATGTAAGGTTTACTAGTAGACTAGCTAAAACTACTTGAGGCATTTCCCTGGGCTTCACTTTGCTAATGCCTATGAGGGCATTAGCAAGTGCAACTGGTCCAAACAATCGTGGTAAAATAGTCTGATGAATCATTTGATTATTGAATAGAGTAAAATGCATATGGAGAATGTGGCGTAAATGGCTGTCCATTTGACCATCTTTAGTTTTGCTAATGCGATTCTTACTTTTGGGATGAACTTTTAATACTAGTATCTTTGATTTACGAGGATTTTATCTAAATGAAGAGACATTAAAACATGTCGTGCATAGAGTCCCAGGAGCCAAGAGTTTAACTATAGAGTGCCTCCAGATGAGGAATGAATCCTCCATTATCAATATTCTCGGTGAACATATCGAAGATTTGAGTTTGCTCAAATGTTCCCATCTGTCTTACGACATTCTTCGTGCAATTGGAGAAAGGTGCCCGAACTTAAGGTATTCTCCAATGTCAACATATCGGTAAACTGTTATGAAATGCTTCATTGATTATGGTTTCACATCTTTGATGGTAAGAACTTTACAAGTGGTTGTAATCAATTTAACAGGGCTTAGAAGGCGTTCATCGCCTCCATTGATCGATTTTCAGACTGTTATTATCCTGAAAATCTCTGCATAAATGTATTTTATTTAGATCCACTCGCTGAAGCTGATTTGTAATT
>NW_025877763.1:0-1028 GCF_002878395.1 Capsicum annuum
AGTCTTATTGGTGAACACCTTCGCAAGCACCATAAGACGATGGTGAGTGAAGAGAAATAAAAATGAGAGAGTCTTATTGGTGAAAACCCTCACGGGCACCGTAAGGCGATGGCGAGTTCAAGAGAAAAGTGAAAAGTGAAAAGAAAGAGATTTGTTGGTAAAAGTCTTTTAAGATGTCGTCAATTGAATATGATGTATGAGTCCAATGGATTTGAAGAAGCGGCTCAGCGGTAAAGGCACGAACTCAACAACAAATGGGGAGTTTGGATGGGAAGATCAGACAGCTTAATCCAAAATGCATGTCATATTCATTGGAGTTGGTTGTTATATTCAGATAAGTTTTCTTTTTGAATATGGGACCTTGTCCTTTTCTTTCATTTACATATTCATGCTTTTTGTCTTTTTATATCAAAATAAAAGTCACCATCATTTCTTTACATTTTAAGTCAAGTCTGTGTTAAAACAAGCGAGAAAGGATTTTAAAATTTATTACCAGTCTTTCCAATTATATGAGGAAAAGCCAAGGACTAGCACATGAAAGAAATATGATCGTAATTCAACACGAAGCAAAGAAAGTCTATGAACCGACAGGCTATTGGATTCATGGAAGCATTTAGATTTGGGCAAAGAGCGCACCTCAGAGGCATGGTAAAATGAAAACCCATTGTTCGAGTCAGAACTCATTTCCCTCAATCTGGATCTGGGTCAATGATGCGGCAAGGCAGGGCAAGTGTCAGCGATTTGGCAAAAAGATGAAAGGAACGAGTGCTGGGGCAAATACCTGAGAAGCCAAGAGCTGCAAGCCACCACTAAGTTTTTAACTGACAAACTTTCTCTATTGAAATAGGGGCAAATTCGCATCACTTATTTCAGCTACCATTGAAAATGCACATCCGTGGGATTTTATTTTCTGTTCAGGACCCTCCTGAAAAATGGGATTTTACTTTCTGCTCAGTACCCTCCTGAAAAATAGGATTTTAATTTCTGCTCAGGACCCTCTTGAAAAATGAGATTTTACGTTCTGTTCA
>NW_025877764.1:0-7008 GCF_002878395.1 Capsicum annuum
CTCCTTTAAAGTCCCTACACCTTTTCATTTTCAAATGAGTAATTAACATACCAAATCACACTCTAAACACAAAATCCCCTTTAAGGTCCCTAAACATAACCATTTTCATATGACTGAGTGTCAAACAAAGCCACATTCAAAATAAAAAATTCCTTTAAAATGCCCTATACTTAACATTTTTCAAGTGACTAAGTATCAAAACAAAACAACATTCCAAACAAAAAATCCCCTTTAAAGTCCCTGTAATTAACGATTTTCAAGTAACTAAGTATCAAAACAAAACCACATTCAAAACACAAAATCCCCTTTAAATTCTCTACACTAAACCATTTTCAAGTAACTAATTCATCAACCACACCACATTCGAAACACAAAATTCCCTTAAAAGTTCCTACACTTAACCATTTTCTAGTAACTAAGTCACCAACCAAAAATCATTCAAAACAAAAAATTCCTTTCAAGTCCCTACACTAAACCATTTTCAGGTGACTAAGTATCTAAACAAAACCACATTCAAAACACAAAATCCCCTTTCAGGTCCCTAAACATAACCATTTTCATATGACTGAGTGTCAAACAAAGCCACATTCAAAATAAAAAATCCCTTTAAAATGACCTACTCTTAACATTTTTCAAGTGACTAAGTATCTAAACAAAACAACATTCAAAATAAAAAATCCCCTTGAAAGTCCCTATAATTAACGATTTTCAAGTAACTAAGTATCAAAACAAAACCATATTCAAAACACAAATCCTCTTTAAAGTCTCTACACTTAACCATTTTCAAGTAACTAAGTAATCAACCAAACCACTTTCGAAACACAAAATTCCCTTTAAAGTTTCTACACTTAACCATTTTCTAGTAACTAAGTCACCAACCAAACAACATTCAAATCAAAAAATCACCTTTCAAGTCCTTACACTAAACCATTTTCAGGTGACTAAGTATCTAATCGAAACAACATTCAAAACACAAAATCACCTTTTAACTCCCTACACTGAACAATTTTCTAGTAACTATGTCACCAACCAAACCAAATTCAAAAAATAAAATCCAGTTTAAAGTCTCTACTATAACCATTATCAAGTGATTAAGTATCAAAACAAAACCATATTCGAAACACAAAATCCCCTTTAAAGTCCCTACACTTAACCATTTTAAAGTAAATAAGTCAGCAACCAAACAAAATTCAAAACACAAATACCCTTTAAAGTACCTACACTTGACCATTTTCAAGTGACTATGTCACCAACCAAACAATAGTCAAAACCAAGTCCCTACACTTAATCATTTTCAAATAACTAAGTCACCAATCAAACCAAATTCAAAACCAAAAATCCCCTTTAAATTCCCTGCACTTGACCATTTTGAAGTGATGAAGTATCAAAACCAAAACACATTCAAAACACAAAAAACTATTTAAATTCCCTGCACTTAACCATTTCCAAGTAACTAAGTCACAAACGAAACCACATTCAAAACATATAATCTCCTTTAAAGTTCCTACACTTTTTTATTTTCAAATGAGTAATTCACCAACCAAACCTCGTTCAAAACACAAAATCCCCTTTAAGGTCACTAAACTTAACCATTTTGATATGACTAAGTGTCAAACAAAGCCACATTCAAAATGAAAAATCCCTTTAAAATGTCCTACACAAAACATTTTTCAAGTGACAAAGTATTAAAACAAAACAACATTTAAAAAAAAAACCCCCCTATAAAGTCCATATAATTAACGATTTTCAAGTAACTAAGTATCAAATCAAAACCACATTCAAAACACAAAATCCCCTTTAAAGTCACTAGACTTAACCATTTTCAAGTAACTAAGTCATCAACCAAACCACATTCGAAACACAAAATTCCCTTTACAATTCCTACACTTAACCATTTTCTAGTAACTAAGTCACCAACCAAACAACATTCAAAACAAAAAATCTCCTTTCAAGTCCCTACACTAATCTTTTTTCACGTGACAAAGAATCTAAACGAAACAACATTCAAAACACAAAATAACCTTTTAACTCCGTCCACTGAACAATTTTCTAGTAACTATGTCACCAACAAAACCACATTCAAAAAATAAAATCCCTTTTAAAGTCTCAACTCTTAACAATTTTCAAGTGACTATGTCACCAACCAAACAATAGTCAAAACTATAAATACCCTTTAAAGTCCCTACACTTAACCATTTTTAAGTGACTAGGTCACCAACAAACCCACATTCAAAATAAAAAATCCCCTAAAAATTCCCTGCACTTAACCATTTTGAAGTGATGCAGTATAAAAACCAAACCACATTCAAAACAAATAAACTCCTTTAAAGTCCCTACACTTTTTCATATTCAAATGAGTAATTCACCAACCAAACCACTTTCAAAACACAAAATCCCCTTTAAGTTCCCTAAACTTAACGATTTTCATATGACTAAGTGTCAAACAAGGCCACATTCAAAATAAAAAATCCCTTTAAAATACCCTAAACTTAACATTTTTCAAGTGACTAAGTATCAAAATATAAAAACATTTAAACCAAAAAAATCCCCTTTAAAGTCCCTATAATTAACGATTTTCAAGTAACTAAGTATCAGAACAAAACCACATTCAAAACACAAATCCCCTTTAAAGTCTCTACACTTAACCATTTTCAAGTAACTATGTCATCAACAAAACTACATTCGAAACACAAAATTTCCATTAAAGTTCCTACACTTAACCATTTTCTAGTAACTAAGCCACCAACCAAACAACATTCAAAACAAAAAATCTCCTTTCAAGTCCCAACACTAATCCATTTTCAGGTGACTAAGTATCTAAACCAAAACCACATTCATAAGACAAAATCACCTTCTAACTCCCTACACTGAACAATTTTCTAGTAACTATGTCACCAACCAAACAACATTCAAAAAATGAAATCCCCTTTAAAGTCCTTACACTTAAAAATTTTCAAGTGACTAAGTATCTAAATAAAACCATATTGAAAACAGAAAATCCCCTTTAAAGTCCCTACACTTAACCATTTTAAAGTAACTAAGTCACCAACCAAACAATAGTCAAAACAATAAATACCTTTTAAAGTCCCTACACCTAACCATTTTTAAGTGACTAGGTAACCACCCAAACCACATTCAAAATAAAAAATCCCCTTCAAAAGCCCTATACTTAATCATTTTCAAGTAACTAAGTCACCAATCAAACTAAATTCAAAACCAAACATCCCCTTTAAATTCACTGTACTTAAGCATTTTAAAGTGATGTAGTATCAAAACCAAACCACATTCAAAACACAAAATCACATTTAAATTCCCTGCACTTAACCATTTCCAAGTAACAAAGTCACAAATGAAACCACATTCAAAACACATAATATCCTTTGAAGTCCCTACACTTTTTCATTTTCAAATGAGTAATTCACCAACCAAACCAAATTCAAAACACAAAATCCCCTTTAAGGTCCCTACACTTAACCATTTTCATATGACTAAGTGTCAAACAAAGCCATATTCAAAATAAAAAATCCCTTTAAATTTCCCTACACTTAACATTTTTCTAGTGGCTAAGTATCAAAACAAAACAACATTCCAAACAAAAAATCCCCTTTAAAGTCCCTATAATTAACGATTTTCAAGTTACTAAGTATCAAAACAAAACCTCATTCAAAACACAAAAATCCCTTTAGAGTCTCTACTCTTAACCATTTTCAAGTAACTAAGTCATCAATCAAACCACATTCGAAACACAAAATTCCCTTTAAAGTTCCTACACTTAACCATTTTCTAGGAACTAAGTCCCCAACCAAACAACATTCAAAACAAAAAATCTCTTTTCAAGTCCCTACACGAAACCATATTCAGGTGACTAAGTATATAAACGAAACCACATTCAAAAAACAAAATCATCGTTTAACTCGCTACATTGAACAATTTTCTAGTAACTATGTCACCAACCAAACCACATTCAAAAAATAAATTCTCCTTTAAAGTCTCTACTCTTAACAATTTTCAAGTGACTAAGTATCAAAACAAAACCACATTCAAAACACAAAATCCCCTTTAAATTCCGTACACTTAACCATTTTAAAGTAACTAAGTCACCAACCAAACAAAATTCAAAACACAAAATACCCTTTAAAGTCCCTATACTTGACCATTTTCAAGTGACTATGTCACCAACCAAACAATAGTCAAAACAATAAATACCCTTTAAAGTCCCTACATTTAACCATTTTTAAGTGACTAGGTCACGAACCAAACCACGTTCAAAGTAAAAAATCTCCTACAAAGTCCCTACACTTAATCATTTTCAAGTAACTAAGTCACCAATCAAACCACATTCAAAACAAAAAATCCCCATTCAATTCCCAGCACTTGACCATTTTGAATTGATGAAGTTTCAAAACCAAACCACATTTAAAACACCAAATCCCATTTAAATTCCCTGCACTTAACTATTTCCAAGTAACAAAGTCACAAATGAAACCACATTCAAAACACATAATCTCCTTTAAAGTCCCTAAACTTTTTCAATTTCAAATGAGTAATTCACCGACCAAACATCATTCAAAACACAAAATTCCCTTTAAGATCCCTAAACTTAACCATTTTCATATGACTAAGTGTCAAAAAAAGCCACATTCCAAATAAAAAATCCCTTTAAAACGCCCTACACTTAACATTTTTCAAGTGACTAAGTATCAAAACAAAACAACATTCAAAACAAAAAATCCCCTTTAAAGTCCCTATAATTAACGATTTTCAAGTAACTAAGTATCAAAACAAAACCACATTCAAAACACAAATCCCCTTTAAAGTCTCTACACTTAACCATTTCGAAGTAACTATGTCGTCAACAAAACTACATTCGAAACACAAAATTTCCATTAAAGTTCCTACACTTAACCATTTTCTAGTAACTAAGTCACCAACCAAACAACATTCAAAACAAAAAATCTCCTTTCAAGTCCCAACACTAATCCATTTTCAGGTGACTAAGTATCTAAACAAAACCACATTCATAAGACAAAATCACCTTCTAACTCCCTACACTGAACAATTTTCTAGTAACTATGTCACCAACCAAACAACATTCAAAAAATGAAATCCCCTTTAAAGTCCCTACTCTTAACAATTTTTAAGTGACTAAGTATCAAAATAAAACCATATTCGAAACACTAAATCCCCTTTAAATTCCCTACACTTAACCATTTTAATGTAACTAAGTCACCAACCAAACAAAATTCAAAACACAAAATACCCTTTAAAGTCTCTACACTTGACCATTTTCAAGTGACTATGTCCCAAACCAAACAATAGTCAAAACAATAACTAGCCTTTAAAGTCCCTACACCTAACCATTTTTAAGTGACTAGGTCACCAACCAAACAACATTAAAAATAAGAAATTCCCTTCAAAGTCCCTACACTTAATCATTTTCAAATAACTAAGTCACCAATCAAACAAAATTCAAAATAACAAATCCCCTTTAAATTTCCTGCACTTTACCATTTTGAAGTGATGAAGTATCAAAACCAAACCACATTCAAAATACAAAATCCCATTTAAATTCCCTGCACTTAACCATTTCCAAGTAACTAAGTCACAAACGATACCCCATTCAAAACACATAATCTCCTTTAAATTCCCTAACTTTTTCATTTTAAAATGAGTAATTCACCAACCAAACCACATTCAAAATAAAAAATCCCTTTAAAATGCCCTACACTTAACATTTTTCAAGTGACTAAGTATCAAAACAAAACAACATTCAAACCAAAAAATCCCCTTTAAAGGCCCTATAATTAAGGATTTTCAAGTAACTAAGTATCAAACCAAAACCACATTCAAAACACAAATCCCTTTTAAAGTCTCTACACTAAACCATTTTCAAGTAACTATGTCATCAACAAAACTACATTCGAAGCACAATATTTCCTTTAAAGTTCCTACACTTAACCATTTTCTAGTAACTAAGTCGCCAACCAAACAACATTAAAAAAAAAATCTCCTTTCACGTCCCTAAACTAAACCATTTTCAGGTGACTAAGTATCTAAACGAAACCACATTCAACACACAAAATCACCTTTTAACTTCCTACGCTGAACAATTTTCTAGTAACTATGTCACCAACCAAACCACATTCAAAAAATAAAATCCCCTTTAAAGTCTCTACTTTTAACAATTCTTAAGTGACTAAGTATCAACATAACACCATATTCAAAACACAAAATCCCCTTTAAATTCCCTACACTTTAACCATTTTAAAGTAACAAAGTCACCAACCAAACAAAGTTCAAATCACAAAATACCCTTTAAAGTCTCTAAACTTGAGCATTTGCAAGTGACAATGTCACCAACCAAACAATAGTCAAAACAATAAATACCCTTTAAAGTCCCTACACCTAACAATTTTTAAGTGAGTAGGTCACCAACCAAACCACATTGAAAATAAAAAATCCCCTTCAAAGTCCCTACACTTAATTATTTTCAAGTAACTAAGTCACCAATCAAACCAAATTCAAAACAAAAAATCCCCTTCAAATTCCCTGTACTTAACCATTTTGAAGTGATGAAGTATCAAAATCAAACCACATTCAAAACACAAAATCCCATTTAAATTCTCTGCACTTAACCATTTCCAAGTAACTAAGTCAAAAATCAAAACCACATTCAAAACACATAATCTCCTTTGAAGTCCCTACACTTTTTAATTTTCAAATGTGTAATTCACCAACCAAACCAAATTCAAAACACAAAATCCCCTTTAAGGTCCCTAAACTTAACCATTGTCATATGACTAAGTGTCAAACAAAGCCATATTCAAAATAAAAAATCCCTTTAAATTACCCTACACTTAACATTTTTCTAGTGACTAAGTATCAACACAAAACAACATTCCAAACAAAAAATCCCCTTTAAAGTTCCTATAATTAACGATTTTCAAGTAACTAAGTATCAAAACAAAACCTCATTCAAAACACAAAATCCCCTTTAGAGTCTCTACT
>NW_025877765.1:0-1603 GCF_002878395.1 Capsicum annuum
GTTTACACAACCGATGGAGAAGAGTTAGCAGGAATACCAGAAATTCACGAAGAATCTATGACTTACAAGAGAATTACCAACGGATAATTATTCTATGTTCGATTTTATTCCGCACCAGCAGAAATATTATTTGACAAAATTAAACAGACTATTAATGTGGTCAAAATGGGTATGACCAGAGATTATATTACTCCGGAAGAAATATGTGAACAGACAGAGATACCAAAAATGTTGATACCAATATTTTACCGCAACAAAAGAGTTATTGGAATAAACAATTTATTATCAGTCACTTAATAATTATTCAAATAAAAAAGCCTGTTTGGATATATGATTCAAGGAATCAAGCATTGATTTATTCAACTTACAAATACGTTAGAGACCATGACATGGAAGAACTTCAAAAATGGGGATTAACACTCCTCAGACCAGAAGAACAACCATTAACAAGATCTATCAGTAAGGGAATTATTTCAGAAGAAGCTATGGATCAATTTTGTGAAAAATTTGGCCAAAAATACAAAGACCACATATGCAGCAGATGTAGTGGCAAGCAGAACTTTATTCCAGATATGATGCTACACTGATAAAAAGATAGGAAAACAGAAGATAAAACAAAAAAGAGATAGCTACGAAGCAAAATAATGGAGATAAAAAAGACAAGCTATTAAATTGTGAAAGTGACATGTAAATAACTTTCACAATTTTCTTTACGTAAATTGTAAAAATTTGTATAGAAAAAGTCTTAGGTATTAACAATTTTTTGTCTTTTAGTAGTTTAAGATAAAGACTTTTTGTTAGGATAGCTATAGCCTATAGCCTAGCCTTTTTGACATTTTTGTTAAAGTTTTTTAGTCTTTTAGAAATAGACACGTGCATGTAAAGTTTGCAACTTCAGCCTATAAATAAACGAGCATTTACTCAGATGAAGGGTAAGCCTTCATGCGTTGAAGTAAAAAATTCTCTTGTCTACAACAAATATTTTTATTATTTATTAAAAAACAGGTATATTTTAATGAAAAAATCTATGGAGGAACAAAAACTTAGAATTATCAAATCTACCGGAACAGGTATATTCATTTACTAGTATGAATAGCTAAATTCATAATTCCTAACAATCATGATATGTTAAACTAAGTTCCATGTTAGTTACTTTATAATAGAATTATTCGAAGGATAGCATGTTAAGAAGTTTATTAGCAAAGTAGAAACGGAGAAAAATCCCTAAGAACTATGTCATCCTAAAGGTGAAACCAATAAGGCAAGAAGCCGTGGTGGGGAGTAGCCAGAGTTGAGGCGCTATTTAAGGGAAAAGTATCTGGATTACCATGCTAATAGTGACCGACAGACATATTATTTAAGAATAATCTAGAATATAGTAATCTAATATGACCATATTTTGTTATGTGTATGATTGAAGGGAATATTTTGAAAATAGCAATTTTATGAAAAATGAACAATTATTTATCTGACGAAATGGTAGATAAATTTAAAATACTTATTTTATATGCACTTAAGCATATAGAAGTAGTAGATATAAGAAAAATCATATTAGAAAAAGCATTTGGTAAATATTATATGACTAGAATAAATTACATACCAC
>NW_025877766.1:0-2289 GCF_002878395.1 Capsicum annuum
TTTAGGAGGGACCTCAACAGAAAGTAAAGTCCCAAATTTAAGGAGGGTCCTGAACAGAATGTAGAGTCCTATTTTTTAGGAGGTTCTTGAACAAAAAGTAAAATGTCATTTATTAGGAGGGTCCTTAAAAGAAAGTAAAGTCCCATTTTTCAAGAGGGTCTTGAACAGAAAGTAAAATCCTATTCTTCAGAAGGGTCATGAACATAAAGTAACCTCTCATTTTTAAGGAGGGTCTTCAACAGAATGTAAAATCTCGTTTATCATGAGGGTCCAGAACAGAAAGTAAAGTTCCATTTTTTAGGAGGGTCCTGAACAGAACGTAAAGTTCCATTTTTCAATAGCGTCCTGAACAGAAAGTAAAATACTATTCTTCAGAAGAGTCCTGAACATAAAGTAACCTCCAATTTTTCAGGTGAGTCCTGAACAGAAAGTAATGTCCTATTTTTTTGGAGGGTCCAAAATAGAATGAAAAATCCTATTTTTCAGGAGGGTCCTGAATAGAAAGTAAATGCCCATTTTTTAGGAAGGTCCAGAATAGAAAGTAAAGTTCCTATTTTTTTCAGAGGGTCCAGAACAGAAAATAAAATCTCATTTTTTAGGAAGGTACTGAACAGAAAGTAAAATCTCATTTTTTAGGAGGGTCTAGAATAGAAAGTAAAGTCCCTTTTTTCTAGAGGGTCCTGAACAGAAAGTAAAATCCCTTTTTCATGAGGGTCCTAAACAAAAAGTAAATTCCCATTTTTTAGGATGGTCCTGAAAAGAAAGTAAAGTCCTATTTTTCAGGAGGGTCCAGCACAGAAATTAAAGTTCCAATTTTCAGGAGGGTCCTGAACAGAACCTAAATTCCTAATTATCAGGAGGGTCCTGAACAGAAAGTAAAGTCATATTTTTCAGGAGGGTCCTGAATAGAAAGTAAAGTCCTATTCTTCAGGAGGGTCGTGAACATAAAGTAACCTCCCATTTTTACGGAGGGTCCTTAATAGAAAGTAAAATCCTATTTTTCTTGAGGGTCCTGAACGGAAAGTAAAGTTCTATTTTTTTGGAGGGTCTTGAACAGAACGTAAAGTCCCATTTTTTAGGAGGGTCCTGAATAGAAAGTAAAGTCCTATTTTTCAGGAGGGTCCTTAATAGAAAGTGAATTCTCATTTTTCAGGAGGGTCCTGAATAGAAAGTAAATTCCTATTTTAATGGAGGGTTATAAATAAAATTAAAGTCGCAATTTTTAGAAGGGTCCTGAATAGAATGTAAATTCTTATTTATTAGGAGTGTCCCAAACAGAAACTATAGTCCCATTTTTAGGAGGGTCCTGAGCAGAACGTAAAATACCATTTTTCAGGGGTGTCCTGAACAGAAAGTGAAATCCCATTTTTCAGGAGGGTCCTAAACAGAAAGTAAAATTCTATTGTCCAGGAGGTAAATTCCATTTTCCAGGAGGGTCCTACAAAGAAAGTAAAATCTCTTTTTTTAGGAGGTCCTAAACAGAAAGTAAAATCTCATTTTTCTGGAGGGTCCTGAGCAGTAATAAAATCTCATATTTCAGGAGGATTCTGAATAGAAAGTAAAATCTTATTTTTTAAGAGGGTCCTGAACAGAAAGTAAAGTACCATTTTTCAGGAGGGTCCTAAAGAAAAAGTAGAATCCTATTTTTCAGAAGGGTCCTGAACAGAAAGTAAAATCCCTAACAATAATTAAAGTCACATTTTTTGGGAGGGTCCTGAACAGAAAGTAAAGTCCTATTTTTCAGGAGTGTCCTGAACGGAAAATAAAGTCCCATTTTTCAAGTGGGTCCTGAACAAAACGTAAAATCTTATTCTTCAGGAGGGTCTTGAACATAAAGTAACCTCCCATTTTTAAGGAAGGTCCTTAACAGAATGTGAAATCCCATTTTTCATGAAGGTCCTAAACCGAATATAAAGTTCCATTTTTTAGGAGGGTCCTGAACAGAACATAAAGTTCCTTTTTTCATGAGGGTCCTAAACAGAAAGTAAAATTCTTATTTTTCAGGAGGGTCCTGAACAGAAAGTAAAATCTTATTTTTTAGGAGGGTGTTGAACAGAAAGTAAAATCTCTTTTTTTAGGAGGGTCGAGAAAGTAAAGTCCCTTTTTTCTGGAGGATCCTGAACAGAAAGTAAAATCCCATTTTTCATGAGGGTCCTAAAAAAAAGTAAAATCTAATTTTTTTAGAGGGTCCTGAACAGAAAGTAAAGTCCTATTTTTCAGGAGGGTCTGAATAGAAAGTGAATTTCCATTTTTTAGGAGGGTCCTGAACTGAAAGTAAATTCCAATTTT
>NW_025877767.1:0-2308 GCF_002878395.1 Capsicum annuum
TGGTTAGAATTGTAAAAGGACTATGATATGAGTGTGCTGTACCATCCGGGCAAGGCCAATGTTGTGGCGGATGCCCTAAGTAGAGTGTCCATGGGTAGTGTTTCGCATATGGTAGAAGGTAAGAAAGAGTTGGCTCGTGATGTACATCGTTTGGCTAGATTGGGGGTTAGGTTGTTTGAATTAGCTGAAGGGAGTAGTTCCGAATCCTCCTTGGTTTCGGAAGTGAAGGAAAAAAAATATTTAGATGCTAGTTTGGTCAGACTGAAAGAGTCAGTTAAGGACCTAAAAGTAGAGTTTTTCTCCTTAGAGGGAGATGGCGTGTTGAGATTGCAGGGTAGATTGTATGTCCCAAATGTTGATGATCTGAGACAGAGGATTATGGCTGAAGTGCATGGGGCACGATATTCTATTCATCCTGGTGCCACCAAGATGTACCGAGACTTACGGGAAATCTATTGGTAGAGTGGCATGAAGAAAGATATAGCAGCATTTGTAGCTAAGTGTGCAATATGCCAACAGGTTAAGGTTAAACATCAAAGACCTGGTGGTATGATGCAAGAGTTTAGTATTCCCACATGGAAGTGGGAAGAGATAAATATGGACTTTGTGATTGGTTTACCTCCTTCCTGACGCCATCATGATTCCATTTGGGTTGTAGTTGATAGGTTGACTAACTCTGCTCATTTCTTGCCTGTTCATACTTCATATACTGCTCAGGATTATGCTAGATTGTATATCTGAGAGCTAGTCAGACTGCTTGGAGTTTCCTTATCTATCATTTCGGATAGGGGTACTCAGTTCACTTTGCAATTTTGGAAAGCTTTTCAGAAGGGTCTTGGTACCCAAGTACTTTTGAGTTCTGCTTTTCATCCGCAGACCGGTGGTCAGGATGAGCGGACCATCCAGACCTTAGAGGATATGTTGAGAGCTTGTGCACTTGACTTTAAGGAAAGTTGGGATGATCACATACCGTTGATAGAGATTGCTTACAATAACAGTTTCCACTCTAGTATTAGCATGGCTCCATTTGAAGCCTTTATGGAAGGAAGTGTAGATCACCTATAGGTTGGTTCGAGGTGGGTGAAGCGGCTATGAGTGGTCCTGATTCGGTATTTGAGGCTATGGAAAAAGTTAAGTTGATTAGGGAAAGGTTGAAAACTGCGCAGAGTCATCAGAAGTCATATGCGGGTGTTAGAAGGAGAGACCTTGAGTGTGAAGTTGGTGACCTAGTGTATCTAAAAATTTCACCCATGATGGGGGTGAAGAGATTCAGAAAGAAGGGGAAGCTTAGTCCCCGTTATGTTGGTCCTTACAAAATTCTTAGCCGTATTGGTAAGGTAGCTTATGAAGTCGAGTTGCCTTTCGAGTTGTCCTCTGTTCATCCAATATTCCATGTTTCCATGCTTAGAAAGCATATTAGCGATGCTGTGGTAGTGGATTCCTCTGTGAGTGTTGACATTCAAGAAAATCTTTCTTTTAATGAGATTCCTGTCGAGATTCTTGATTTCAGTGTCCGAAGACTAAGGAACAAAGTTCCCTTGGTCAAGGTGTTGTGGTGAAACCAATCCGTTGAGGGTGCAACTTGGGAAGCTGAGGCGGATATGCGATCCAAGTACCCGTAACTATTTTCCGCAAACTCTGATCAAGCTAAAGGTACCGTTCGTTCCTAAATCATGTACTTTTGATAAAAGTTACAGCAGTTCAGCTGTCATTTATTATGTGTTCAGCTGTTATTTCTTGAATTTATGCATTCTATGTTGCATTCGGAGTAAGAAACGATGTGATGATGAGTCTAACGAATGGTTTTAGCTGTATGCTCTATTCCCTATCAATGGTTTCAGCTGTATGCTCTATTCCCTATCTAATCTTGGCATGTCTAGCATCATTCGAGGATGAATGTTTCCAAGGGGGGGATGATGTAATACCCCGGGAAATTTTTCGTTGAAATTTTGTGCGAAAACGTGTTGGGTTCTATCTTCTAGAATGACTTATAAATTTTTCATGTGAAATGTCTTAGATTATGACCCATCATTACGTAGAGTATCTAATAAGCTTTCCAACGATATGTGGATCATCCAAAACGGACACCCGAGCGATGAGTTATGAACATTCCGATCGAACCGTGAATAGTAGTGAACAGTAAAACGTGCAAGAAAAAGTACTGAGGCCTGGCGTATTTTTGCTCCAACTTTAAACGATCATAACTCCTTGTACATAATAATCTGGGTGATCTACTATATATCAACGGAAATCTCTACGAGTCCTCTTTCCAATGAAATTGGTTTCATTCAATTTGTCTATCAGAGCA
>NW_025877768.1:0-1013 GCF_002878395.1 Capsicum annuum
ATTGAATGATGACTATTCCACCAAGAATTTTCATGATTTTCACTTTTTGTCTTGGGGAAAATTAAAAAAGTTTTCCATCGATATAAAATTCTCCCAAATCTGATAATCGGATCAAAAGTTACGACTTTTTCATGTTCCTATCATAAAACAGCAACGTATTAGTCACTGGGAAACAAAGGCAGACATGCATGCCAAGTATGCTCACCTCTTATTTGACAACTCAGATAAAACTAAAGGTAACAGTTTTCCAGAAGCTTACTCAGTTTCATTTTCAATGTTCATCAAAAACTTTGTATCCAGTTTCATGCTCATGTTCCCATTATGTACATGGTATCAAGTACCATTGCATATTACATCATGAAAACATGTATCGGTTAAGTTATGTAATTATATATCTGACATGCATTCTCATTGGGAGAAACCTAGTTATTGAGAATATTCAGTCATGCATTCCTCTAAGGAATGCCTCATATTATCTTCTAAATTGAATGATGACTATTCCACCAAGATTTTCTGACATTTTAACTTTTTTTCTTGTGGGAAAATAAATAAGCTTTCCATAGATATAAAATTCACTCAAATCTGATAATTGGGTCTGAAGTTACGACTTTTTCATGTTCCTGTCATAAAACAGCACCGTATTAGTCACTGGGAAACAAAGGCAGACATGCATACTATGTATGCTCACCTCTTATTTGCCAACTCATATAAACCTAAAGGTAACAGTTTTCCTTAAGCTTACTCAGTTTCATTTTCAATGTTCATCAAAAACTTTGTATCCAGTTTCATGCTCATGTTCCCATTATGTACATGGTATCAAGTACCATTGCATATTACATCATGAAAACATGTATCGGTTAAGTTATGAAATTATATATCTGACATGCATTCTCAATGGGAGAAACCTAGTTATTCAGAATATTCAGTCATGCATTCGTCTAAAGAATGCCTAAAATTATCTTCTAAATTGAATGATGACTATTCCACCAAGAATTTTCATGATTTTCACTTTT
>NW_025877769.1:0-1167 GCF_002878395.1 Capsicum annuum
CCGATATATCATTCACTTGAAACACTTTATCACACGTCGACTCCCAAACAAGATACACCTCGGGGTCACTTTCACCCTTAAAAATAGGTAGGCTCAATTTGATGGTATTGATGCCTACATCTCTCTTGGTGTCGGTTTCCCCTTTCTCCATACCCTCGGTATCTTCTTGGATCCTCACGTCCCCCTCTCATCTCTTCTTCCCTCATATAAGCATCATCAAAGGCTCCATACCCTTCATAATACTCTCTACCATATTCCTCAAAGTGGATGGGACGGTTTTGGACGTTTGGAACTTGATTTGGAGTGATTGGATTTTGTGGAGGTGGTGGTCTTTGGTTTAGTGGAGCTTGGAAGGGAGGGTTCGGATTTTGTGGAGGCATTTGACGTCCGAGTCCCTCTTGCGGAACTTGAAGAGTTTGGGAATGGGTTGGTCTATTGGAGTCTCGGTTTAGGGGGTTATGAGTGGTTTGGCTTGTGGCATTTAGTGGAGCTAGTGAAGGATTTGGCAATTGTGGCCATGTTTCGGGAGTAACGGTGGCGGAGGAATTTCTATCATGTCCACTTGACGAAACATGTCGAGGAGTAGAAGGACGAGAGTTTCTTTGACTCTTCACTTGTTCTAACCTCCCACTAATAGTCGTCGCTTCTCCCCTTGTGGCTCCCACTTCCGTACTCAACCTTTCAAGAGCTCGGGTCATAGCCTTAAGAGTGACCCTCATATTCTCCATTTTATTAGAATCCACGGTTTGAGACGTGGTTCCCTCCATTGTCAAGGTATCACCTACACAAGAAACAAACAAGTTAGTTTAAAACCTCTCCTCACACATTCTCGGATCACTCATACTCGAGCTCTACAAGTGTTGTAGATTGGCTAGTAACCCATGAATCCTTAAGGTTTGAATATGCTCTTGTCCGGAGTAGATTCTTGTTTGAAACTCAAAGAATTCTTGTCGGACTAGAGTCAAGGGGTTACAACGTATTCAAACGACCAAAAGCACACAAACAAACGATGACACGAATACAAGGCTTCAAAGGACTAATTCACAACCTAGTAGGAACGTACTAGCTTGCTAATTAGTTCTCGAGTCAATTAGAAGAAACTAAGAATCAATAATTAGAAACTAGAATATCCAAATTGAGCTTAATTAATGACGTGAACAGTGATTA
>NW_025877770.1:0-2245 GCF_002878395.1 Capsicum annuum
GAAAATGCCCCGTTTGAGCTATTTTGCCCGTTTGTTCATGCAAATGGCCAAGAAAATTTAAATGGACCACACTAGGATGATCCCCAATCTCCCTGGCATGCCCCGATCAATTTTTGACCTACAATATGCCCGTACCCTGGGCCCTCCCCTAAAACCGTGGTCTATACATACCGTTTTGGCCCGAAAACTCCCCATTTGTGCTGTTTTGCCCGTTTGTCCACACAAATAGCCACGAAAATTTAAACAGACCACACTGGGATGATCCCCAACATCCCTGGCATGCCCCAATTGATTTTTTCCCTATAGTACGCTCAAACCACGGGTTCACCCCCGAAATCGTGGACTATAGCACACCTATTTAGCTCGAAAATTCCCCGTTTATGCAGTTTCGCTCGTTCACCTACCCAAATGGCCACAAAAATATAAACGGACCATGCTGGGATGATCCCTAACCTTCCTGGCACGAATTGATTAATTTTGGGGCCACAACCTGGCTGAACCCAAGGCCCACCCCTAAAACCGTGGGCTATAGCAAACCGATTTAGCCTAAAAATACTCCGTTCACACCACTTCAGAGTCTCTCCAACCAAATGGCCAAGAAAATTTAGACGAACCATACTGATATGATTCGTAACCTCCCTGGCATGTCACGGTCAATTTTCGGCCCACAGCACGCCTGAACCACGGGCTCACCCTCGAAATCATGGGCAATAGCACACCGATTTGGCCTAAAAATTTCCCGTTCATGCCGTTTCACCCGTTTTTCCACCCAAATGGCTATGAAAGTTTAAACGGACCATACCGGGATGATCCCCAACCTCCTTGGCATACACCGGTCAATTTTGGGCCCACAGAACTCCCGGACCCTGGGCTCACCCCCGAAATCATGGGCTATAACACATCGATTTATCCCGAAAACTCCCCATTCAAACTATTTTGCCTGTTTGTCCATCCAAATGGCTAGAAAAATTTAAACGGACCACACTGAGATAATTCCTAACCTCCTTGGCATGCCTCGATCAATTTTTAGCCCATAGCCCATAGCCTCGATCAATTTTTAGCCCACGGGCTCACCCCAAAAATCGTGGGCTATAGCATACCAATTTGGCCAGAAAATTCTCCATTCGTGTCGTTTCACCTGTTTGTCCACCCAAATGGCCATCAAAATTTAAACGGACCATACTGAGATGATCCCCTATATCCATGCCATGCCCCAATCAATTTTTATCCCATGCGTGCCCAAACCTTGGGCACACACCCGAAAACTTGGGCTATAGCGCACCAATTTGGCTCAAAAATACACCGTTCGTACCGTTTCGCCCATTCGTCCACCCAAATGGCCAAAAAAAATTAAAAAGACCATAATGGGATGATTTCTAACCTCCCTGTCATTCCCCAATTGATTTTTGGCCCACACAATTCCTGAAACCCTTCCCCCAAAACCGTGGGCTATAGCACACCGACTTAGCCCAAAAATTCCTCGTTCGTGCTCTTTCTCTTGTTTGTCCACCCAAATAGCCATGAAAATTTAAAAGAATCACACTGAGATGATCGCCATACCTCAGTCAATTTTTAACCCATAGCACGCCCTAACCCGGGTCCACCCTCGAAACTATGGGCTAAAGCACATCGATTTGGCCTAAAAATGCCCCATTCGTGCCGTTTCATCTTTTTGTCCACCCAAATAGCAAACGGACCATATTGGGATAATCCCCAACCTACCTGGCATTGCTCGATTAATTTTCGAACCACAGCACACCCGAACCCTAGGCTCACCCCTAAAATCATGGGCTATAGCACACCCATTTGGCCCGAATACGCCCCATTCAGACTGTTTCACTCATTTGTCCATCCAAATGGACACGAAAATATAAACGGATGACACTGGAATGATCCCCAACCTCCCAGTATACCTCGGTTGATTTTTGTCCCAGAGCACGCTTGGATCCCGAGCTCACCCCCAAAACTGTGGGCTATAGCACACCGATTTATCTCGAAAATGCCTCATTTGCATCATTTTTCCTGTTTGTCCACACAAATAGCCACGAATATCTAAACGGACCACAATGGGATGATCCCCAACCTCCCTGGCATACCACAGTCATTTTTTGGCCCACAGAACACCCAAAACTCGGCCTCACCCATAAAACTTTGGGCTATAGTACACCAATTTAGCCTGAAAATGCCTCATTTGCTGTTTTGCCCGTTTGTCTACCTAAATGGCCATAAAAATTTAAAGAGACCA
>NW_025877771.1:0-4531 GCF_002878395.1 Capsicum annuum
TAATTCTCCATACTTGTCAGTTGAATTCTAACAGATAATGCACGTGGTACATCGGCAGAGCTCAGATACAATGGATGATTGTGATCAATCATCACCGAGCTTCCAATTGCGGAATCTCCTTATGCTCTGTTATTCATGTTATCATGCTATAAATCCCCGATCGCCATTGCTATACGAATTTTGCAGATATTCCTAAAAAAACGACGAAATTCCTCGAGCTAAACCACTAGATCGACGCCAAATGCTCTGATACCATGTTAAATTTCTGCAATGCAAGAGGTTAACTGACAAATAATGAGCTCAAACTGAAGAAAATATTTTCTGATCATAAGCTGGAGAGTAGATTGAATACAGAGAAGGAAAATTAATAACTGCTACTACCTAATCCTCTCTATATAGGCTAGAGCTCTTCTAGAATCTTCCTACTTCTAGAATTTCCTAACAGTTGATGAATTAAGTTAGCTTAACTAACTAACTGCTCCTGACGAACAGCTGTGTACAGCTCATCACTTAGTGTACTGCTGTACACTTCCCTAACTGCTTAACAGAGTTCTTATCTGCTTATTGCTTCTTTGCTCACACCCATTAACGTATAACCTCATACAACTGCGTTCTTATCAACTTATTGCCTCTTTGTTCATATTCATTAACGTGTAACCAAATACATCTGAGTTCTTATCGGCGTATTCTCGTGCTCACATCAGTTAAAGTATACTCCTGTCTATACAGTTAGCTACTTATCAAAAATATTGTAAACAAATAAGGGGAAAAAATTACTTGTATTGGTTAGTGTGTTTACCTATTACATTTTGATAAGCATATGTACGCCTATTTCTCTGAAGAATACAAAAATAGTGAGAGTAAAATATACCACCTCCTTTCCAATAAACTAAACTTGATTTGTCGTGCAACTTTGCTATAGTAAAATCTATAACTGTAGTAGATTATTACAATAAGGTTGGTACAATAAAAGGGGTTCAATAAGTCATTTAAAATGAACAATTGGAATAATCAGTTAGAAACAATATAATTTAGTGAAAGTTTGTGTTAATCTAATAGACAGACTATATTCACAAAGTATGTTAGTGACTACTGATCATGAGAATTATTTTTTTTTTTTCTCTTTTGGACTAATTAATAGGTGTTTATGGAGACTCTGGTGGTGCATGGGTTGATGAAGAGTAAGTCTACGCTAACGAAATCTCTTTGGTGCAATCAATGAGTCATCCTAGATTTATCCTTTACCATTTTTCAGGTTTCCACCAAGCCCGAACCTGGATTCAAGGATAGCAGCTGAGCTGAGGAAGGATATATGGTTACATCTGGGTTATGATGCAAGTATCACTGCCCAAATTTTGAGACCGGGTGGTATATATGGCCCTGGAAGAAGGTTGTGATGAGTGTACGTAACTCTTAATATGTCTACTTCAATTGGGCATTGCATTTGTATCTTCTCTAGATATGTTACATCTAGCACTTAGTCTAGTGAAACACACTGATTTAGTTGCTCACTGAAGACCTATTATATTATGCCTCTGAAGTTGGTAATATTTTGACTGAATAACACTGGATTAGAAGCTTTGTATTTGCTTCTAATTTTATGTCACTAATTTTATTGAGACGCCGTTATTTGCTTCTGCTCCCGTGGTTGTTATGTGAAACAATTTCCAGGCCATTTTGATGAGTTTTAACTTTTCAGCTCTCAGCTTCTTAGTTTCATCTTTAATTAATTGATCGTCTGGTTTGTCATTTCAGTATCCTGCTCCAAAAGAGCAGGTATTTAAGTTCGTTAAGAACTTGGTTGAGAACAAATGGCCAAGCTTTAACCTCCAACAACTAGGTAATCTCTAACTCTGCAGGAGGGGAGACAAATCAGAGTCTCCAATCAACGCATTAAAATGGAACTGGAATGAGACTGCCAGGACTGGCTCTATGCCTTTGGACAATAAGGTACCCGCTTTAGGCCTCAAAAATTTGAGAGGCCTCGACGATTTCGAAAATTGATTTAATTAGTATGATTACATATATAAAGAAGTAATATTAGAGACGTAATGAAGCTCACCAATTCAAAAAGAATATTTGCAACAACTTGTCATGCTTTTTATTTTTCAAATACAACTGTACAGATAATAAGTTAGTGACATGACATGGTTGGACAATCCCGTCCGCATATGCTACCTGTAAATTAGTACGCATTTAGTGAGGACATGTGAACATACCCCGATGGAGTCTTTTCTATCTTTTCTTTCTAAATTTGGACAGATAATATTTTGGGGACGTTGGGAATTTAAGATGAATTTGTATTGCATGTGCAACCAATACAGCTACGTCAAAACATTAAACAAGAGGACAAAGAGAATTTCCATGTTCGGACATTATAACTTAGTGATGACTGATGAGATAAACTTTCATGTGGTGTCCCGTTAATTGAGAAAATATAGCTACAATACTATTTAATTGAAAAATTAAATTCGATCTAACATTCCATTTCTTTTGCTCTTAAGGTGACTATCCTATAGAAATGATTTCTACTCTTCCTCATCCTCTCCTCGACTGTCTGCTCCAGTACTCCGATAATTTGTAGATAGGAACTAACACGGACATCCAACCAATGTGTGGCAAATTTGAACTAGTAACTAATCCCAACTTTTATACGAAAATGGTTGAGAGTCTTGAATGTCCCTATCAGAAATTAAAGGTAGTTGAGGTCCTGAGGATAAGCATCATTTGTTGTTGTGAAGTGTGACGATAAATAGGTAGCTGGGGACAAGTGTAAAATGATGATGGATACGTGTCAAAGTCATCTGATCTACCCCAGCTGCGCAGCGCATGTTTGCTGCATATATGAAACCACTTTTGTCCTTTTTTATACAATACTTATTATCCTGAGATGTTTTCAATTTTACAGGTGAATTAATATGTTTGGAAGGATAATGATGAATTATTCACCCATATTCCATCTACTCTTCTGTCGCTACTGTCCTTCCTCATCACTTTATTTCAATGTCAAGTGGAATACAGGTCGTTCAATTTGTTCAAGTCTGACTAGTTGATGAGAGCATGGTTCACTTCAATAAATCAAAAATATTTATATACTGTGGATATAGTTCTGTGCTCACTCCTGTATAATTAAAGAGCGTTTAAGATGTATATTCTTTAAAATCAATTCGTGAAGAACCCCAAAAGAGATGTTATGCCATATGATGGAAAATAGCCATTAACAGGCCTCGCTTTTTCAATTCTCCCTCCGTTTCTCTTGATTTGTTATACCTTTTTTTTTTTTTTTTTTTTTTTTTGTAAACAATCTATCTTTTTTTAGTTTTAACTTCCGCACTTATTATATATAGTTATACAGAATAAAGATAAAAGTATTTACAGTAAAATAATAGAAAATAATCGCACTAATAATTTTACGTAAAAGTTCTTTTGAAATAAAAAAAGTTACGGATTAAGAAGAGCAACAGATATTAAGAAATTGTATAATGAATAGTCATAAGTACAATACTTAAATGACTACTACATACTTAAAAAATAATTTCTTTATTTTCACCTTACTAAAATATAGCTCACTTTAATTTCTTTTTTCACAAACTATTCTTTTTATCACAGACAGTTAAATCCATCATTGTTCTCTATATTTTTTTTCTCTCTTTATTGGTGCGTAGAACGCATGAGCTGATGAGCTTCTTTTACAGGAATGAAATGTCCTTGCAGTAATTGGTCAATTGCTAATTTTTTAAAGCTACCGATTTGCTAATTTTTTAAAGCTACCGATTTTCTGTTTTAAATTCTTGCCAACTTATATTTTTCTATCTCAAAATGTGGGTTGACATGAAGAAATATAAAGACCACGATATCATTCTATTTTTACACAATTTTTCAACAGAATTCATAGGATTGGGCCAGACATATCTCCCCCTCTAGTTCATTCCAATTCATTGCACCAGAAGGAGGTATCTCCATTTTCTCATAGAAAGCTTGTATACACAATTTTTTTTGCACAATTCAAATTTATTTTTTTTACAATATTTTCGTCAACATATGCAGAATTTTCACTCATGTGAATCTTCTTGATCTGGAATGATTCGTTTTAACTTGCTTACGAATTTAATGATACTTCATATCAATGTGTTTTGTTCTTGCATGACACGTGGAGTTCTTAGAGAAAAGATATGATTTTCCTCCTGAAATTGTTCGCTCAACTCACTTTAACACTTAAACTAAACTTTTGTTTATTTACCCCCTTAACATCTTTAAAATGTATTATTTTTATCCCTCAAAACTGAATATCACTCTCATAACGGAGAGTGTGTTACACTTGCATACACATCAACGTCACGTCAATGCCACGTCGGAGCCACGTCATTGCCACATAAGAAATTACTATTTTTCTAAAGAAAATTTAATCCCCCATACATTATTTTTATATATTTAAAAAAAAATATGTATGTACTATTTTATTTATATATATATATATATATATATATATATATATATATATATAATAAAAAAGGCACCCCCACCCCCATTT
>NW_025877772.1:0-1929 GCF_002878395.1 Capsicum annuum
TAGGGGTCTTGAACCCTATCGGCAAATGAACATTAGGGAACATACACAGGTCTTTGAAAGAGACGCTTTTGTGTCCTCCCAATCCTTGTATGTTTCTCATACTCTGCTCCAGACTCCTCACTTTTCTAACTATCTCTTCTCGTTCTTCATTCATAATAGCCTTCTCAATCACGATATGAGACTCAGGCTGATGAGTGGGCTGATATAAATTTACGGGTTTGAATGCCAATTCAGGAGGATAGACTTGATCATGATTTAGTTCGTTGATGGGCTTCTGTATCATTGATGGAGGATTTATATTAGTTGTCACGGTTGGAATGAAAAGCGGGTTGTTCGTGAATGATGGATTTGGAGGACGCATGGTGGATGTGCCAGCAGCGCTAGACACATTAGCGTATGGACCAAATCCAGGCGGATAAAGTGGATCGTCGACTTGGACTTGAGTAGAACTGGGATGATTTGCATCTGAAAGGCCAGGAATCGAGGAAGGCGGGGCTTGTCCATTCGCTCAAGCCTGATACATTTCCGCAATTTGTTGCTTCAGTAACCTATTCTCCTCCAAAGACGCAAACTCTCGTGGAACTAACTGATCTCGACCTTCTTCATTATCAGATTCTGTTCCATCTTTCCTAGTCATCTTTCTTTTTCCTTTATACCTTGTGTTGTACGGGTGAGAGGCCAGTTTGACCACAACCAACCACCTTGTTCTCTCTCTTTTTGAAACAGAAACAAATATGTTAGGATTTAGGGATTTTTTTTTTCATAACTAACTCAAATGTCATGCACCTAAGTAATTTCCTTCCTGAAATGGACTTAGGAAAACCCTCTTGTTTCATCCCGGCTTTGGTGAATTAATTTTTTTTCATTATTTAATGCCAACATCTTAAAATTATTGCTTGAAACTTGAAAGAAAAAATATTTGATCGCACCCGCCAAGGGTTGCCTACGTATCATATTTTACATGAATCAGATCATCACGTAGTTCATGGATACGGTAAATATATATATATATATATATATATATATATATATATATAGAGAGAGAGAGAGAGAGAGAGAGAGAGAAATAAGGAGAATAAACTTGAAACAAACGCGAAATTTGCCATGCATTTCCAATTGTTCTTAAAACAAAGCTTTAATGAAAGGAAACTAAAATTATCTAAAACTAGAAAAGACTCAGAATACTAGAGAAATACTAAAAAACCTATAAAGAAACTAACTCTAAGAAAACAAGGACTTGAATAATTATCATCAAGATGCCTTCCAAAGATGTCTTGCAACTTAATCCTCTCTCAGACTTGAGTAGATCCTGGATAATGCTTTTGGCAGATGTGGAGCGAGAGCACGTGCCTGACGTCCCAGATTTTCATCACCTTGGTGAAGATACTTAGCATAAACATTAATCAAGGTTTCACTGAGCTGAAGTACTTCTCCCCTCGCCTCGATCATACTCTCATGGCAGTTCTGCACCCAATGCTGCGTAGTGCGGACGGTATACTTTAGGTCTTCTTCTCGTTCATGAAGGTCATTGATCTGATAGTGAAGTGCCTATCGTTCGGTCATCCACTGATCTTTCTTTGCTTCAACTTCCTTCTGAAAAGTCGTGAAGCGTCGCGCTATTTCTCTTTCCCGTTCCATGGAAGCTTTTAGCTGAGCCTGAAGCTTCGACTGTGTACTTGTCAGCGAGACCTTCTCTTTCTCAAAATCACTCGATTGTTGCTCCATAGCACCGGTGACAATATCCAGGTCTTCTTGTAGGGCAAGCATGGCAACACGGTTCTTTCTCTCAATCTCCTTACGAACCAACCTTATTCTGGCCTCAAATTTTGCCTCATGGTGAACCAATTCTTCTCTAGCCCTTTCCAAATCATTGTTTAAGACGTGCAGAGTAGACTGATAGTTCTCTTCTACCTCTCGTCGAGCCTGCTT
>NW_025877773.1:0-2126 GCF_002878395.1 Capsicum annuum
ATTTGGGGTCTCAAGGCTTGACCCTATCTCTGTCCAAATCAGAGAAGTGAAAATATCGCATTATACATTATCGTCTAGCAAGTCTAGTCTCTGTTTCCCTCTCTTCCGGATTTATTCTTCTTTAGACACTCGTTATTATTTTCATTTAATATCTCGCATATTTTTATTTTTTTTATATTTGGTATGTCTTATTTGAATGTGAATCTTTGAATATGAATCTTTGAATGTGATAGCAACTCAATTATTCACTTCTCATCTCTTAGGTTTTAAATTTAGCATAATCACTAGGCTTATGTAATCAATTCAATGTCCCTAAAAGTTAAAATTTGATAGGTAAAATATGTCCTTTAGAATAATGGTCAAGTTTTGTTAAAATTCCTTAGTACTTCTTTAATATGAAATAGTAACTTATCTTTAAAATCAAGTTAGTTTATTATTAGGTAATAATTTGGAAAGCCCTTAAATATAAATTTTTCGATACTAGGAAAGTCGGCCTTACTAATTTTAGTTATGATAAATCAAATTTTATTTTTATTAATTTCAAATAAAAGATAGAACTTCACAAGTCCCTTCTAAGGTTTCCTAATGGAAAAACAAAATATATTTTATTTATTTGTATCATAATAAATAATAAATTTCTCAAGCTACAAGATATTTAAATAATTTGTTTTATCTATTCACTTAGCATAGGATAATTAACTTATTTTTTATGAAGTTTGATTTTGAAAAGCAAAAAATATCATTTTTAGAATTAAAAAATGAGTTCTTAATATAATTATTTTTTTAAATTATTAGTTGAAAGCTTTTGTAAGGAATTAATTTTAAATAACTTTCTTTTGACAACAATAAGATTGAAATATTTTTATGAGTCGTTTTAGATATTTTTCGACAAGTGGATGAACTTTTTCTAAATTCTTCTAATCTTAGCACACCTTAATAGGATGTACATATTTCTTAATACCTTATTTATATCCTTCTTAATTTAATATTTGATTTCATTATCTAATCTAAGTTTAGCCAGTTAATCGTAGTTAGCGGATCCTTTAGGGTGCCTAATCCCTTCTCTTTAGGATAATTTAGAATCCTTACCTAGAATTTAGGTTTTTGCAGGCCTTAAAAATGAAGTCTTTATTTATTTTAGTCACATAGTTTATAATAGGTGTCCTAATTCACCGTAGAACTAATTAGGTGGCGACTTCTTTATTTAACTCAGAAGTTTTCCAATATGTTGTACGCTATTTTGACATCGTGTTAAAATGGGGTATAACAGCTTGGCGACTTCACTGGGGGATTAGATTCTTAACCATAACAAATTTAAGTTAATAATTATGTTTTAATTTGGTTATTTGTTTTGCCTTATTTGTTTTGGATTTATCATGTTGGAATAAATTGTTTATTTGCTATAAGTTGCTTATTTGTTTATTGCTTTACATAATTGCTTTGATTTATCATGTTGAAATAAATTATTTATTTGCTATAAATTGCCTATTTGTTTATCGCTTTATATAAATTGGCATTCCGCCCATACTTCTTCCATTCGGGAAAACCGACACAATCACACGTACACGTGAGGTGTGCTTCGTGCACCGATAAATTTCTTTCAAAATTCTAAATTTTAGGAAAGTTGGCATATGCACGGGGTGTCCGAATCCTTTTCCGTGTGACCGCGTAGTCTTCTCACTCGAGTTGTCCGTTCGGGAACCTGATGTCTAGTAAGCCAAATCTTAGAAAACTTAAGATAGAGCCTTGCCACCCTTTATTTAGGTCTTGCATGCATAAGCCATAGGTGGTTTGACCCATGGTGTCATTCCACGAATTTAGAAAAATGCCCTTATGTCAAATGGGTTTACGACCCGACAACAATCCTCATATTATATGCATGTGATAATGATAAACGGATCCAAGCCTAAATTATGACACTATGAGTTTGGAAAAATGTACTCATTTTTTATTTTTACTTACATTGGTAGGATGGATTTAGTCGCCAAAATGCCCAAGATTAGGATGGTCGAAGGTGTTCCAGATAAGTTAAAGATATGGTGGGAGAATTTTGACTCAACTGAAAAATCGATGATCAATGAGAAATTGGAATACCTCCCTACATTCCTCAAGATCTCTCCTGACAA
>NW_025877773.1:2226-3655 GCF_002878395.1 Capsicum annuum
GCTATTTGGGATTGAAGAACACTGACAAACTCCGTTGCTTTGAAAATGATTGGGTTTTCTTGGATTATTTGTACGAGAGGTATGGTCGTCGGGACGACTATAAGATATTTAGGAAGGAATTCACTTGTACTTCTTACCATTGGCGGGTTAGGCGTTCGATTGCATTTACCGTTGCCTTGCTAGGGGTTTTGATATTTCCCTGAGAATATGGAAAGATCAGCACTTGCATATGTCCCGTGGCCCGAGAAATTTTTAAAGGAGTAGATAGCGCAGAAGTTACCTTGGTCTCTATGATCTTGGCAGAAATATTTCGTGCACTTGGAAAATACAAAAGAGGTGAAACACAGTTCTTTGAAGGTTGTAATATCCTCCTGCAGATGTGGCCAAAAGAAAATTTCTATAAGCGCGACAATATGACTGACATACTGTTTAGCGCTTTTCATAAGATCCACACTCATGATATGAGATTGAAGAGGTTTGTTTCCCCGGTCGGCACCGACGGTTGGTTTGAGTTCTTAGCTTCTCGTACCAATGAACAAATCCAGTGGAGATATCCATTACTGTCCTGTTCAACAGCTTACGTATGATTCATAGGACTTTATTATATTGAGCTTATCGGATTAAGGGGTCTACAACCATACGCTTTGGTGCGTGTACTCTGACAATTTGGCCAGACGCAGATAATCCCTCTTCAGGCAAATATGCAGGCTTTGGAAGTCCATTTTGGCCCAGTTTTCAGAGTTCCTAGGGCTAGCCAAATTTTACATGAATGGAACAACATTCTCACAATTGATATAAGACGTGGACCAATTGAGTGTTCGTCGGAATATCAGCTATGGGTTCGAGAATGTCGTGGCAATATAAGACCCAGTCCAGAAGGAGAACAAGGTTTTGAGGATGTTTGGATGACTAATTGGATACGAAATTTTCGTCTTGGAGTCACAATGGTCACACCTGAAATGTGGGCTCAAATGTCCAATATAATGCAGTATTTGGAAAATGTGGGAGCAGGTCCTAGCAATGTTTGGGCATCATCTTCACTTCTGTGATCAAAAGTAGGGTCTAGGCCAAGTCTTAGGGTTTTGTTTTACTTTTCATGTATTTCAAGTTTATATCTTACCATTGTATTTGATCGGTATTTTAATAAAATTTGCCCGTTTGTATTTCCAAACTCAAAGATTGTCTCGAATAAATGACTTGGATCAATTTATCATAATCTCAATTATTTGACGCTTAGGCCCACCTCTTGGCATAAATGAGGTCCCGTGCATTGTAGGACACGTTCTTGATTATTGATATTTTCATGTATATGCCCTGTTTGCAATATGACGCATGCTTTTCTTACATTTCCAACATTGTTTGCTTGATTGTGAATTACTTTTTTATGCAAATTTTTTGCTGATACTAATATACTTATTTCTTTTGAAGG
>NW_025877773.1:3755-4205 GCF_002878395.1 Capsicum annuum
ATTTATTCCCCCAAAAGGTTGATTTGTGTTGACTACAAACTGGCGGAGCACCCAAATTTTATGAGGTCAAAGGCACGAGCAAGCAACAAGATGACAAACTCAGATGGCTTGGGTCTTGTCACCGTCCCTAGAGATGAACCTGAGACTTCGGGGGAGAGGGACGTAACATTTCGTGATAAGCAAATAGCTCTTATGATGCAACAGATGGCCGACATACAGAGTGAGATTGATCGACTTTGGAACCTCACAAAACTATCTATCAGCATGAATACTCCACTTCCTGAGCATGGAATAAATGCTACTATTTCATCTTCTTGTCCACCGATTTACTCTCTCGCTTCCCAACACTTACCACCAAATCCCCCGCTCCACCAAAACAACCCAATTTCTGCCAAATCCCCCATCAAACAAAATAACCCATAATAAGTAGAATCCCAACAAACAAATCCA
>NW_025877773.1:4305-6291 GCF_002878395.1 Capsicum annuum
TCAAACAAAATAACCCATAATAAGTAGAATCCCAACAAACAAATCCATCACCCTACACCACTCCATATGTTCCACAAGATCCACTTACCCAAACTCCGCTTATCCAAGCTCTACATACCCAAAATATCCCATTTGTCCAAACTACCCCAATTGTCCAAAACCATCAAGCGGACCCGCATATATCAGCAGCACCTGTTGCAAACACTCAATATGTGCCCCAAGTATATGTAGCGGGATCTCAACCTTTCACTGACCCAATGGTGACCGCACAAGAAGTTGATTCATATAAAGAAATGGAAAAGAAAGTAAGGTACAAAGTAGATGAAAACGTAGCAATGGAGATTCGCAGTTTGAAGGAGACGTTTAGGAGCATCCAACAACAGAAAGGATGTGAGGGACTGGAATATGAAGATTTATGTATTCATCCAAATGTTGAGTTTCTAGAAGGGTATAAGGTACCAAAATTTGATATGTTTGATGGAAAAGGGAATCCTCGAGCTCATTTAACGTCATATTGTGACAAGCTAGTAGGAGTAGGGAAGAACGAGGCCATTAGAATGAAGCTGTTCATAGGGAGTTTGATGGGGGAGGCTTTAGATTGGTACACGATCCAAGACCCACGGAGATGGCATAGTTGGAATATTTTGGCGCAAGAATTTATGGATAGGTTCAGGTTTAACACTAAAGTGGTCCCGAATTCTTTCCACTTGATGAAGATGGACAAAAAATCAACAGAGTCCTTTAAAAAATTTGCCATGTGGTGGAGAGAAGACGCCACAAAAGTCTAACCTCCTATGGCAAAAAGTGAGATGACATCTCTTTTTGTCTCAAAAAGATGCAACATATTATGACAAATTGATAAGTGCAATTTCACAGAAGTTCTCAGAGGTTGTTAGGATAGGAGAATTTGTTGAAGAAGGCATCAAGACAGGGAGAATAACCAATTTGGTAGCTTTACAAGCGACAAGTAAGGCAATGCAATCTGATTCAGTCGGGGAAGTGAATAAAAAGAAAAAGGATGAAGTTTCTGCTGTCATTACTATTCAGGAAAAGAGACCAAACCAAATCTTAACATACCAAAATCCACCATCCCAGCCTTCCTACTATAACCAATATTCCCAAAATCTTCATCCATATTACCAACCTCTACCTTCTCCACATCCTATTTATGCCACCCAGCTAGCATATTATCCATCTCGAGCATCAGCCTATCAAAACCCACCACAATATCAACATACCTATCCAACTCAAACCCACTACCAACTATAAAATCGTCCTTCAAATTCATCCCGACCTCATCCAAATTATGAAAAAAGGCCAACCAAAACCTATACACCTCTAGCCGAACCATTATCCCAAATATATGAAAGATTGAGAAATATAGAAGTACTCCAGCCGATCCAAGGTAGAATTCCCAATCCCCTGCCTAGATGGTTTGATGGGACAAAGCATTGTGTTTATCACTCCGGAGTTGCTGGGCATGACACTGAAAATTGTTTTACTCTCAAGGATAAGATTGAGGCACTTATAAAAGAAGGAGTTATTCAGCTTAAAGAAGCTCCCCTTAATGTGAATAGCAATCCCTTGCCAAATCATGGGGGTGCCCATGTGAACACGATCACCATTGATAAAGAATGTAATTTGGAGGGAACCATCGTAGCGGCCAGTGTTAAGGAAAAGGTTGAAACATCAGCTTTTGTTGCACCTATAGTTACCATCGGGATGCGAGCGCCAATTGTTGAAGTTCTTGTGCACAAGCCTACGATCACAGTTTTAGTTACTCATACACCTTGGTGTGAACTTAGATGGAATACTAGAGCCAATTAAACTGTTCGAACAGAAGAGCACATTTGGTCTCGGGTATGATCCCACCCCTAAAGAAGTCTCATCGGCTAGTCTAAAAAAGAAGGGTGACATTATCCTTCCAAAGCCTATTCCCCTCTTGAGTCAGTCATTTTCCAAAGAGTCTGTTGCCCAAGTATCTAA
>NW_025877774.1:0-2520 GCF_002878395.1 Capsicum annuum
CATACTCAGCTTTCTATGCTATTATGGAAAGCGTGTTTACAGTATTTCTAGGAGTACCTTTGCAAAAATTTAAAAGAAAAATTATAATTAGGAGACCTTTGAATGAATAGATTTTAGTGAGTTTCTGATTTGCTATTTGAATTATCACTAGAGAAACTTTTGAATGTTAACATGCTCTTTTATGCAGATATTAGGCTATACGAGTACATATCCTATTGCCTATCTCAGCTATCATACACTGATAAGAGCATGATAAAGCTTATAGAGTTGTTTAAAATGTATGAATAAACGTGCCTTATCTGAAGACGCTGTGATGGAGGATTTTCAACCTATTATCAACAAGGTAAAATTTGTTGTGGCATCACAAGGCTTTAGGCTTAGACTAGTTTTTGGAAGTTACTGGGAATTCATTTCATAGTGTTAAAGCTTTATTTGCCTGTTTGAATGTCTTCAATTTGGGGAAGAAGTTTGCTAAACCTGCACTCAAATCATGCATTGAGGAGTTTGAGGAAAAGTTGAATAAATTCCACATCGAGAGGAAGGAACAAGAACTTACTGCCAAAAATGCTCAAAGCCATTAACAGAAAGTGGACAGCATGGAGAGCATCACTGTGGCTCAAAAAGAAGAAGAAGACGAAATTGATGAATCTGTAATTACAGAAGGTAATTTTCTCCAAGTCAATTGCCTGTTCATTCGGCTATTACTATTTCATGTTTTATTTACAAGGTTCTCATTTTGAAACTTTTATGACGGAGGGCATCAGAGCTCCATGCTTGTCTCTATGAGTTATGTGGTTCATTTATGTTTTAATTCCCGCGAAAGAATTTAAAACAATGTAGAGAAGGTAGTAGCTGTTACAAGACATCATGTCGTAGTACCTTATATCGATAGTTGATCCTTCACTACTATTCTTTTTAAAAATCCATATGATGGGGTTTTTTTGGAATTTGGTACACTTAAGATGTAGATACTAATAAGAAGGCTCTCAAGTCATTTGGCAAGAGAGCTGGAAATATATAAAAAGGCTAGAGGCAAAATGGATTGAGAAAACTTACAAAGTCAATGTGTAAACATGGTGCAGATTGTTGTATCTGCTGCATTTCTGATGATCTATGATGGGAAGGGGCGGACAACAATGCATTATTTAGTTCTCTTGAATGTTCTATAACTTCATTTTCTAGATCATGTAACAGATTCTGAAGTCACTTATCCATCAACGGAAGCAGAAACAGCATGTTCCCCTGCAGAACCAGCATGTGCGGAGTCGAAATCAAATTCTCATGCTTCCAGTGAGGTAACTGATTCAGCAATTTATGAAAGTGAAATTCAATCCTCTACAAGTCGCACCAGAGGTTCCCTACGTCACCCTATGTCCTTAGCAACTTTTTTCTCTAACGGGGTCAACAGGCACTAAAACTTTTTCATTTGCAGGTGCCACTAGATCCAAAGCTAAGAACAGCAGTAAAAGCGATCAAAACCTTGGCACTTCCACTTCCATTCAAAGTCCAAATGCAATATATCTTGTAGGTGAATGCTTGGAATTTCCTTTTCTAACCTAAGTCTATTAGAAACTTTTGTCTCGACTTCTTAGCTTTTGTCACGCTGCTGTTGCTGCTCAAGCTGGTGCTTCTGTCATTCATATTTTTGTTGGTCGCCTGAGGGTAAAATCTTTTGTCTTATAAGAAATTTTGTTGTTTGGATTTCTTTAATTCATTGGACATAACATTTATCATTATTTTCAGGATTGGTTTCGCAATCACACTGGTGACTCTGAAGTTGAACGTGCTCTTAGACGAGGAGAAGACCCCGGGTTACCACTATTTTGTTTTCCACTTTGTTTCTGGAGTTGAAAGTGCTAGATATTACATTTGAAGATTCGTTGAGACCATGTGTATTCTCTTCCTATTGGATAAAGGTTATAGTTTTATTTGCGAGACCAACCTGCTAATCTATATGGCCACCGATTAAATCCTAATCTATACGTAAAACTTAACGGCCACAGTTAAGTAAACAACCTTATATTAGTAAACAACCTTATAACCTTAACGACCATCGTTTAACCTTATAACCTTATATTTTTAAACAACCTTAAACCTTAACGACCACCGTTTAACCTTATAACTAGCGTTAAGTAAACAACCTTATATTCGTAAACAACCTTATAACCTTAACAGCCACCTTTTAACCTTATAACCTTATATTAGTAAACATCCTTATAACCTTAACGGCCACCGTTTAACCTTATAACCTTATATTAGTAAACAACCTTATAACCTTAACGGCCACCGTTTAACCTAATAACCTTATAACCTTAACGGCCACCGTTTAACCTAATAACCTTATAACCTTAACGGCCCACGTTTAACCTTATAACCACCATTAAGTAAACAAATTTATATTAGTAAACAACCTTACAACCTTAACGACCACCGTATAACCTTATAACCTTATATTAGTAAACAACCGTATAACCTTAACGGTGGCCGTTAAGGTTATACGGTTGTTTACTAATATAAGGT
>NW_025877775.1:0-1058 GCF_002878395.1 Capsicum annuum
GAGTAGTGGAAATTAAGTGTAACACCCCGTAGCCTTCTCTACTTGATGCCACCCTTAGTGCCTACTTAAGACACTTAGAACCTGAAAATAAAAACTAAGTGTTGGAGACTTAGTCTCATTTTAACACCTTAAACTTCGATGATTTTATTTTTGACCTTTTCGAGGTCGTATTATTTGTTTCAAAATTGATTCATGATCGGGATAGTAAGTAGTACATCTCGGGTGAGTTTCAGAATTTTCAGACGAACGTAAAGGCAAGTTTGGATAACCAAAACACAAGCAGCCCGCGATAGACCCGCATCGCGCGCTCCAGACCGGTGCTACAGATTCCGTGTCGTGTGCTCATTCCACCGCTATGAAGCCCGCGTCGTGCCCTCCATCGCACACTCTCATAACTTTCAGCTTCTGATTTTCGTGTAATTAACGGCAATAAGGTCATTTACCTCTCCCAAAACTATCCAAAACACAAGATTTAATCCCCCAAAGAGCATGGTACATCATTATTCTCTCTTTTTTTCACTTCAAGAAAATCCTAGAGCCCCAAAGATCAAGAACCAAGCACTTAAGTCAAGATTTCCAAGAAATAAATCAAGAATTGAGTTCTATCCTTTGAATTAGGTTATATAAGGTACGTGGGGTTTTCCTAAACTACATGGGCATGTTGAAATCATTTTGAGTAAGGTTTAAAGTTACGAAATCACATGTTTACGAAGGGTTTTGAAATTACATTAACAAATATGCATTGTGAACCCTTTTGATGATAATGTTTTGGTCTTGAGGCCTTCCTAAAAAAATAATTTTTACTCGATATAAGTATGTATTCGTTTTGAATTTGAAAGATGAATTGAGAGCGTGATATTTATACTCCCTCTCTTGTTATAACACCTCTTAATCTCACATGTTATGAATTACTCAACAGCATGTCTTAAAGCATGAACTAAGAGTTTTACTATTATTTATAAACTTTATGTCGATTGTGAATTGAAGAGAGGGATATTTCTGACTTGTAAATGCTAGTTGTGATAGTTGAAAGAATTGCATAATTGTCTTGAGAAATT
>NW_025877776.1:0-3006 GCF_002878395.1 Capsicum annuum
ATAGTATATAATCGCTACTTAAAATAACAAAATCACGTATGAAAAATATTTTAAGTTTTTTTTTATTATTATTTGGATGAAATAATTATTTTGGTTTGTTAACTTAGTAGTTACCGGATAATGCTGGCCCGTTTCTGACACCAAAACTGCTCCAATTCCTGAACCTTTGAAGTTGACCGCCCCATCAAAAAATAGCCTCCATCCGCGGTAGATTTCCATGATATCTTCTCCTACGAACAAAACTTCCTCGTCTGGAATGTCCGAAGTGGCTTGTATTCCTCATCAACTGGTTTTCAGCCAAATAATCTGCTAAGGCTTGCCCCTTGATTGCTTTTTGGGTTACATACATAATGCAAACTCACTCAGCAACATTTTCCACTTGGCTAGCTTTCCTGTAGGCATGGCCTTCTGGAATATATACTTCAATAGATCCATTCTCGAGATGAGGTAAGTTGTGTAGGATGACAGATAATGCCTCAACTTTTGTGTCGTACAAGTCAAAGCACAACATATCCTTTCTGTAAGAGTGTAACGGGCTTCATATGGTGTGAACTTTTTTAACGGGCTTCATATGGTGTGAACTTTTTACTCAAGTATTAAATGGCTTTCTCTTTCCTGCCGGTCTTATCATGTTGCCCGAGGACGCATCCAAAACCATTTTCTGAGACTGACAGGTAAAGCAATAATAGAATTCCTTCTCTCGGTGGGACCAAAACCGGTGGTGCAGACAAGTATTCCTTGATGCGATTAAAAGCTCTCTGACATTCTTCTGTCCACTCATTCAGTGCATTTTTCTTCAATATCTTGAGAATTGGCTCGCATATGACTATTGATTGAGCGATGAATCTGCTAATGTAATTCAGATGATCCAGGAAACTCATAACTTCTTTCTTGGTCCTCGGTGGTGGCAAGTCTTGAATTGTCTTGATTTTGAATGGGTCTATCTCGATCCCCCTTCTGCTGACTATGAACCCCAGCAAGTTCCCTGATGGCACGCCAAAAGCACACTTAGTAGGATTTAACTTCAAACTGTACCTTCTTAATCTATTGAAGAATTTCTCCAGATAGTTAGATGATCTGAACTCTCGCGGGATTTGATAATTATATTATCCACGTACACCTCAATATCCTTATGAATCATATCATGGAAAATCATCGCATGGCCCTCATATATGTCGCACCTACATTCTTGAGACCAAATGGCATTACCTTGTAATGATAAACACCCCAAGACGTAATAAAAGCCATTTTTTCTGCATCTTCTTCATCCATCAGTATCTGATGAAATTCGGTGAAACAATCAACGAATGATTGCATTTCATGTTTCACATAGTTATCGATGAGAATGTGGATGTTGGGCAACGGAAAATTATCTTTAGGACTGGCTCTATTCAAGTCTCTATAGTCAACATAAATTCGAATCTTGTCGTCCTTCTTTGGCACAGGGACGATGTTGGTCAACCATTTCGGATATTTTGTGACCTCGACAACCTTAGACTGGATTTGTTTTGTCACTTCTTCCTTGATATTTAGACTTAAATTTAGCTTGAATTTTCTCATTTTTTGCTTTACTGGATCAAACTCAGAATTTATCGGCAATTTATGTGACACAATGCTGGTGCTCAACCCTGGCATATCATCATAAGACCAAGCAAACGCGTCGATATACTCCCACAACAAGTGGATGAGCTCTTCTCTTTGTGGCGCTGTGAGGTGGACACTGATACTGGTCTCTTTGATTTCATCGTGATCTCCCAAGTTAACGGTTTCAGTTTCTTCCAGATTGGGTTTTTTGTGATTCTCAAATTCCTCCATATCTTCAACTAACTGTTCCTCATCATCACCCTTCCAACTATCATCGTCCCCTTCATTTTGTTCGTTCAGGCTTTGACATGACACAACATTGGCAGGTTTTAAGCTACTGTTACTGTAATGGACAAACAAACTGAGTTAGATGACAAGAAAATAACAAAACATATGACTAGGAGCGTTTTAGAACAAATATAGTTTTCCAAATAAATGAAGGCCTTTTCATTGAAATTTGAGAAATAATTACAAAACCATGGCTTGTGACTTGCACAAACACAAGCCCTCACCTTTTTTGAAAGCAGTAAGATACGAAAATAAAGTTTTGAGATATAAAAGGTGGATCGTAGGGCCTCCTTCGAATCATCACCGATTTTAAAACTATTAGTAATTGCCCTTTCATCTACCACGATGGGTGACGGGTTATGAGTGGAGTGGAGGTCCAATTTTGCAAATCCTCCCCTGGCGTAATCTGCTTCACCCCGCTGGACTCTGGGAGATCTTCTGGTATAGCATTGCATCCTTCAAAAAAATCTCCTATCCCATCCCCAAGACCATCATCATCTAACATCTCTCGTACGGGAAATGACTGGAACAGGAGTGGCAAGGGCCTAAACAGACTCTTTTCTGGCTCATCCTCAACCCTATCTCTTCTAGTAGGTTGATAACCTAACCCGTGCTTAGAGCTTCTCTCTGGGATCACAATAGGCTCGATAATTCTTTGTAAATTCTTGCCCAAGCCTCGACCAGGTTCAAACCCATTTATTAACATCACAGTTGCAATCATTTTGTAGACAAAAGGCATTGATATTTTGGGTGTCGAATCTCTTTCCCCAGTGTTTACAATTTCTACTGTATAGAAACTTCTACCTTTTGGAACATCTTCAATCACCGGCACATAACTATTGGGATGGTCCGCTCGACCTCCTTCTTCTTGGATGAATACTTCATGCTCTTTCCAAATGAACTTCAATAATTGATGAAGGGGTGATGAAATTGCCTTTGCCCCATGTATCCATGGTCTTCCCAAAAGCAGGTTGTAGCTAGGATGGATATCCATAACATGAAACTTAGTCTTAAACTCAGCAGGCCCTATTTGGATGTGCAAATCAATATCTCCTATGGTATATCTATGTCCTCCATCGAATGCTCTCACATTTACGTGGCTTTGATGAATTTTTCCCAGATCATAGCCCATTT
>NW_025877777.1:0-2726 GCF_002878395.1 Capsicum annuum
TGTAGGAGTATCGAGGTTGAGGAGGTCAAGGGGTTTATTCGCAAGATACGTCGGGGTAGAGCAATAGGGCCAGACGAGATTCTAGTGGATTTTTGGAAGAACACTAGAGGGGCAGGTTTGGAGTGGTTACCAGGGTTGTTTAACATCATTTTTAGGGCGGTGAAGATGCTTGAAGCATGGAGGTAGAGTACAATGATTCCATTATATAAGAACAAAAGAGACATTCAGAGTTACAACAACTATAGAGGTATTAAGTTGTTGAGTAATATTATGAAGGTTTGAGAAAAGATGGTAGAGTTGAGGTTGAGAAGGAGCGTGACTATCTCTGAAAACCAATTTGGTTTCATGCCAGGTTACTAGACTACTGAGGCCATTCATCTTGTGAGGAGATTAGTGGAGCAGTTTCGGGAGAGGAAGAAGGACTTGCACATGATGTTTATTGATCTTGGAAAGGCTTATGACAAAATTCCCAGGGAGATTCTGTGGAGGTGCTTGGAGGTTAAAGGGGTACTTGTGGCATACACTGGATCGATTCAGGATATGTATGAAGGCGCAAAGACTCGGGTAAGGACGGTAGGTGAGATTCAGAGCACTTTTCGATTTTGACAGGGTTGCATCAGGGATCGACTCTTACCCCTTTTTATTTGCTATGGTGATGAAAATTTTGACGCGACATATTAAAGGGGAGGTGCCTTGGTGTATGTTATTTGCTGATAGTGTGGTATTGATTAACGAGACTCGGGAAGAAATTAATGATAAGTTGATGATTTGGAGACAGACCTTTGAGTCTAAAGGATTTCGGTTAAACAAGACCAAGACAGAGTACTTGGAGTGTAAGTCTAGTGATGTGTCACAAGAGGCTGACGTGGTTGTGAAGTTGAACTCTTAGCCCATTCAGAAGAAGGAGAGTTTCAAGTATTTGAGGTCTATGATTCAGGGTAATGTTGAGATTGACAAGGATGTCATGCATCGTATTGGGGCTGAGTGGTTGAAATAGAGGCTCGCTTCAAAAGTTTTATGTGATAGGAAGGTGCCCCCGAAAATTAAAGGAAAGTTTTAGAGAGTGACAGTCCGACCGTTTATATTGTATGGAACGGAGTGTTGACCAGTTAAGAACTTCCACATCCTAAAGTTGAAGGTGGCGGAGATGAGGATGTTACGATAAATGTGTGGTGAAACTAGGAAAGATAGGGCAAGAAATGAGATTATTCAGGAGAAGGTGGGAGTGACCTCGGTGGAAGACAAGATGCGGAAGTAAGGTTACGTTGGTTCGTGCATGTGATGAAGATGGGCTTTGATGCTCTAGTACAGAGGTGTGAGACACTGGCTATGGATGATTTTAGGCAGGACAGAGGTAGATAGAAGAAATATTGGAGGGAGGTGATTAGGTATGATATGGAGCAGTTATATTTTACAAAGTATATGACCCTTGATAGGAAGATGTGGAGAACACAAATTGGGGTAGAGAGTTAGGGGGTGGGAGTGCGTCGGTAAAAGTAGGGGAGTGTTCTTTATTTGTGTCTGAAATTTTTTGTTCATGGTATTGAGTGATATCTATGATTTCGAATAGATAGTTTTTAGTATTATCCTGTGGTTGTAATATTATCTTATGGCTAGTGCCGTTAGTTTATTTTACAAACTGTACTAATTTATATGTATTTATGTTTGATGTTTGTTATACTGTTATCGGTCCTAAACTGGGAGTCTATCGGAAACGGCCTCTCTATTTTATCTAAGGAAATGGTATGATCTGCGTACACTCTGCCCTCCCAGATCCCACTATATGGGAAAACATTGAATATGTTGTTGAAGTAATTAATATGAGTAAAATATAAAATGATAAAATTTATTATTTAATTTATAATTTTTTAATCACCATATAAAATGAAATGTAATCAACAAATTGTAGTGTCTCCAAAAAAATTCAGTCCCAAGTATATTGGCGTCAAAATTACAAAAATCTGAAGCTTTTGGTACCCGTCCGATCTTACATTAAAACAACAAATCCGCACCGTGAAATAACAATACCACTCACACGGATCGCCAGCGTGGCAATCCATCTCTATCCTATAAATGTCAAACTCCACCGTTCCATTTTCTTCGTCAGCTTTCAAATCTCAAAGGCAAAAACCACTCAAAGCTTATTCTCTATTTTTCTCTTCAAAACATTTAGTTGTTGACAGAAATGGATGCTACTACGACACCCAAAGGTGCCGGAGGAAGGAAGGGTGGCTCAAAGAAGAAGGCTGTAGCTAGGTCAGTGAAAGCTGGTCTTCAGTTTCCAGTTGGTCGTATTGCTCGTTACTTGAAGAAGGGTCGTTATGCTCAGCGTGTTGGATCTGGTGCTCCTATTTATCTCGCTGCTGTTCTTGAATACCTTGCTGCTGAGGTACTAGAAATACATAAACTAAAAACCCCATTTGATTTTCTTCTCAGATCTGTAACTTTTTAACTAATGTTTTTGCTATTTTGGGTTCATAGGTGTTGGAGTTGGCTGGAAATGCGGCGAGGGACAATAAGAAGACGAGGATTATTCCAAGGCATTTGCTGTTGGCAGTGAGGAATGATGAAGAGCTGGGAAAGTTGTTGGCTGGTGTTACTATTGCAAGTGGAGGTGTTCTCCCCAACATTAACCCAGTTCTGTTGCCCAAGAAATCTACTGCTTCCGAGGAGAAGGCTTCGACACCAAAGGCCAAAAAGTCACCAAAGAAGGCTTAAGGGATTGG
>NW_025877778.1:0-1662 GCF_002878395.1 Capsicum annuum
TAAAAATGTATTTTAGTGAACTAATTTTATCAATGATGCTTTAAAATCGTAAATTTAATTATGATTACTTATATAGTTATTTAATACTAAGAATAATATGAATAAAAAAAGTACTATAATACTCTCTTAACTTGTTAAAACGGACCAGCAGAATGAATCATCTATTTTTTATATGCAGGAAGATCTATAAAAGTATTTTGTTGAATCAAGTCTTTTAATTATTTAAATTAAATTCTATCATTATTTATAAGTTAACTTTATTGATGTTATCCTACAACAATTTGCAGTATTAAATATTTATTATATTACTTTGAATGTAGAATTATTTTTTTGTAATAAATGAGTTAACTAATATAAGTTTAATTAGGAAAAAATTAATGAAAAAGAATTGAGAAAAGAATGATGAAGTTAATTCAACATAAGATAAAACTCAATTTGGATCATTAAAGACTTTAATCTCCAAAACTACCACTAAACTTAAAAGGAAAATAGTGTTGGTGCATGAATGTGTTTGAAACTAAAATGAAAATCTAAAATAAACTTTGAGAAAAAAAATATTCTTTCAATTTACAAAAATAAAAAAAATAATTTGATTAATATTAGAAATATTGAGATATGTTCGAACTATCTTTAAGAAAAATAAAATAAAAATTAAAAACAAGAATAACAATAAGATGAACAACGGTTTACAAATATAAAATTTAATATTAGTTTTGAGCCCGGGCTTAGCATGGGCCAAATGCGACTAGTACAAAAGATAAGGGTAAATCACCTTTATAAAAAAAAGGGTGGAGTGGGGTGGAGGGTGGGGGGTACTTGAACTTTTGAAATTTCAATAAGTAAGAAAAATCATTTTCTTTCTGCAATTATATTTTGGTCTAACATCACATCTTAAACTTTATACTTGAAATAATCCTCTAAAAAAATTATCTATACTACCTTAAAAATGTCAACTCAAAAAACTTTAAGTGGAACTTTACATGTTTCCTGTTTCTAAAAAGTAATAAAAAAAGTCAAAAAAGGGGGGCCTATCCCCATTTAACTTTCCTAATTTTCTAATCTACTTTACGTAAAGTTTCTTACAACTTATTTAATGTACATCAAGACTTTTTGTTACAATAATTTAATGTACATCAAGACTTTTGTTATAATAATTCTTCTTTTGTACAGTATCTTGTCTCCGTTGATTTTTGTTGTATCTGCTCCATTATTGCTCTTCCTTCATCATTTAAATATTCTTCCTTTGTTATTATTTTTATATCTTCTTCAGTCATTTAATTCATCTATTTCACTATCTGTTAATCTATTTAAACTACTAAATCCACACACACCCCTACAAATGGTATCAGAGCCCAGCAATTTAAAAAGTACGGAAGAGATATATATGTTAGAGTTTAGAGTTAGAAAGTACATGTTAGAGTCAAAATTAGATTTAGAGTTAAAAAATTTACCTACAAAAATATTAAATTAATTATGCGAAGACCATTTAAAAATAGAGAAACTTTTAGAAAAATTAAAAAATCTTTAATTAATAACTATTCAGAATATATAAGTCTAAATAAAATAAAAGAAAATCCACAAAAACTAGCCTACTTAATTACATTAATATCTAGTATTGAATCAAAATTAATAACACATTTAAAATCTAGAAGAATGAAACAT
>NW_025877779.1:0-1719 GCF_002878395.1 Capsicum annuum
TTGTACCCATTAGAGGATAGTATACTCTGTATATTATCGCTATTTCTCTAGTATTATCCTTACTGTTCATGTTTTTTGTTTTAACGTTAAGAGTTAAAACATCCATGATCCACCAAGTTTCCTATGGCTTTGCCCCGCTTAGGCCTAGTTCACCATCTTCTTGGTCCCGATAAGTATGCTCACACTAGAACCATTCTCAAAAGATCAAGGTCGGTCGGCGATGCACCCCTCAGGGGGATCCCACCAATCATCTTCCTTGCGTCTTATGGGTTTACTCGAACATTGAATCGCACACACATCAGAATCCTTGGTCTGTGTTTCAAGACGGGTTGAATGGGGAGCCCACAGGCCAGCATCCGAAGGGCGCAGATGTTGAAGCACATTGGAGGCACGCACTGCCTGCCACAATTAAGGAGATGGCGTTCCACAAGCGTACCAAGAGCTCGGGCTTTGGCCTCCCCCAATCCATGCTGGTCCACACCCTGAGTCGAACGACGAACCGGCTCATCTCCATTCCACATCCGACTGGGGCATATCACCATCTCCCATCCGTTTCCCTCCCAATAATTTCAAGCACTCTTTGACTCTTTCTTCAAAGTCGGTTTCATCTTTACCTCACGGTACTTGTTCATTATCGGCGTCTCGCCCGTATTTAGCCTTGGGCGGAATTCACCGCCCGATTTGGGCTGCATTCCCAAATAACCTGACTCATAGATAGCGCCTCGTGGTGCGATAGGGTCCGAGCACAATGGGGCTCTCACCCTCTATAGCACCCCTTCCATGGGACTTGGGCCGGTCTGCCACTGAGGAAGCTTCTCTAGATTATAATTCGGATGATGAAGCCACTCAATTCTAAGGCTGGCTATTCTTGGTTTGCTTGTCGTTACTGAGGGAATCCTTTTAAGTTTATTTTCCTCCATTTATTGATAGTCTTAAACTCAGTGGGTAATCACTCCTGATCTGGGGTCGCGGTCGGAGTGCCTAAGCACGGTATGGTCCCAGATTCTACGTGCACGATGGGCTGTAGCCGCGACAGCAAATAGACTTGAGTTACAACCACCACTTCCGCGACATCTATGAACATGGACATGCATTTAGGCCAGCCGCGAGCTCGAGGCATGCGGAAGGCTAGTATCTGCCCCGCCATGACAGCACACCTCGTGATTGAGGCGCGATGCCAGGGGGAAACACGATGCGTGATACCCAGGCAGACGTGCCGTCAGACTAATGGCTTTGGACGTAACTTGCGTTTAAAGACTCGATGGTTCACGGGATTCTGCAATTCAGTCTGCAATTCACACCAAGTATTGTATTTTGCTACGTTCTTCATCGATGTGAGATCCGAGATATCTATTGTCGAGAGTTGTTTTTGTTTATAAGAGAAGTACACGTGCCCCAGATTCACGCGGCGAATAGAGCACGAAGGGCAGGCTGTCAATTTGAGTATTCCTTGGCAATTTCCGCATTGGGGTTCGTTAGTCGCTCAACGCGCGCTCTAGGAGCGCACGTCAAGAACGAGCGGGAGGCGCTCGTACGGAGGGAGAAAACACTTCTCCCGTGTGGTCTCCCCAATTGTTAAACCCAGTCACGAGTCATTCTGCTGTGCAGGTTTCGACAATGATCCTTCCACAGGTTCACCTACGAAAACCTTGTTACGACTTCTCCTTCCTCAAAATGATAAGATTCAATGGACTTTTTACGACATCGTGGGCAGAAAAC
>NW_025877780.1:0-1423 GCF_002878395.1 Capsicum annuum
GTACAGAGATATTAATAAAAGCATGTTTTAGAGAAAGAATATATACATCAATAGAATTATATTTAGCAGACGATAGAATTATAAAACCTATAGAAAAAAACATAATAACTGCAATAAAAGGAAATTTCATATACCAAAAATTTAAATTTATAATAAGTGCAAATTATTCAGTAGCAGTAACAGATAAAAATATAGATAAATCATTAGTATTATATTGAAAAATATCAGGAATAGAATTAACTCCAGGAGTAAAATATTTACAGCAAGATGCAAAAATTTATATGTATTAACAACAAAATATAAAATAATAGGAAAAATAAGATTAACAAAATACGAATAGAAAGTCCATTCGAACAAATTGTAAAAACAATAGATAATTATGATAATAGCTATAGAGACATAGATATAGAAGAAAATTTAGAAATAATAAATGATAGAATAAGTATAACGAAAAGAATAGCTGATGAAAAACCAGAATCATCAAGCTCATCAAAACGAACATGTTATGAAACAAATTCAACAAAGAATTTAAACCAATATTACATAATAGGAAAGGTAAATGAAAAAAAATATTTAATACTCTTAAATACAGGACAAGAAGAAAATTATATAGCAAAATATCTAGTAAAAAATGAAGAAATAAAAACTGATAATGATATATGCCCAGATCTACCAAGAAGTTTAATAAATAGTAAAAATATAGCAGAAAAAGAAATAATAATAGGAATTAGAAAAATAAAAATAGAATTTGAAGTAAGGGAAGAAATGCAAAAAGCAGACATAATATTAGGAATAAAATGGCTAGAACAAGTAAAACCATATAATATAGAACATACACAATTAACCTTAACATATAACAGAGAGAAATTATTCTTAAAAAGAGCCTTAACATAAAATGAAAATATATGCATTAATGAAGATAGTAGTAGAAGGAAATTACAGTAGATATTATACGCCTATGATAGATACAGGAGTAGAAGCTAATTTATGTAGATATAATTACTTACAAGAAAGCAAATGAGATAAACTAAAAACACCAATAATAGTTAAAGGATTTAATAATGAAGGAAGCTTAATTACTTATAAAGCTAGAAATGTAAAAATACAAGTATAGAATAAGATATTAACAATAGAAGAAATTTATAATTATGAACTAATATCAAAAGATATATTTTTAGGAATGCCGTTTTTAGATAAATTATACCCACATATAATAACTAGAACAGATTGGTGGTTTACAACACCATGTAAACAGAAAGTAAGAGCAAAAAGAGTTAATAATAAAATAAGAAAGAAAACTGATTGGATAAAAGGAAGTGAAAAAATTATACAAAAGTTAGAAAATATAAAAAATACTGAAGATACAATAGAACTAGTCGTATTTTCGATAAATAAAACAGAAATAACTATATTTTCAATAAAT
>NW_025877781.1:0-1243 GCF_002878395.1 Capsicum annuum
CATATAACTTAAACTCGAAAATTATTTTAGGGATGTCATTTATATGCAATAGCACAAGCATACATACATGTCAGTGCATATAACTTAAACTCTGAATACGTGCAATTGCTTAGATACATGTCAGTGCACATAACTTAAACTCGAAAATTATTTTAGGGATGTCATTTACATGCAATAGCACAAGCATACATACATGTAGTGCATGTAACTTAAACTCTGAATACGTGCAATTGCTTACATACATGTCAGTGCACATAACTTAAACTCTGATATTATTTTAGGGATGTCATTTGCATGCAATAGCACAAGTGACAGGAGCAGTAACAGCACAAGGAAGGAGTAGTATGTTGGAGGACACAGGTTTTAGCTTTGTGAATTGTAAGGTGACAGGTTTAGGTGCATTGTACCTAGGTAGGGCATGGGGTCCTTTCTCTAGGGTCATATTTGCTTACACTTATATGGACAACATTATCATACCTAAAGGTTGGCATAATTGGGGTGACCCCCTACGTGAAATGTAAGTTCCCTACTACTACTTCATAGCTCGTTTCATTTTATGTGAAGATGTTTAACTGATATATATGGGAATGGTCGATGGGGTTTTACCGTGGCAACTCTTAATTAATATATGGGCTAATACTGTTCATTTTGGGGTAAATAAGAACGACTCACTTATTATAAGTTGCTTATGTGAAGATGTTTAACTGGTATATATGGGATCGATGGGATTTGCCATGGGAAACAGTTTCCTATGAGCATATTTTTGGGCTATATATATATATATAACAACTTATAGAACTCTTAATAATATGGACGGGTTGATGATATTGTTCGTTTTGGGGTAAATAAGAGCGACTCGTCCTATTAAGAGTATCATACATCTTATAAGTTATTTATGTGATGATGTTTAACTGGTATATATGGGAATGATCGATGGGATTTATCGTGGGAAACAATTTCCTATGAGCACATTTTTTGGGCTATAACATCTTTAAAAACTCTTAATATGGGTTGATATTGTTTGCTTTGGGGTAAATAAGATCGACTTACCCTATTAAAAGTATCATCATACATTTTATAAGTTGCTTATGTGAAGATGTTTAACTGATATATATGGGAATGATGGTATTTAATTTACCATGGAAATTAAAACAGTTTCCTATGAGTACATTTTTGGGGCTAAAAGAGTTCAAAGATACTCTTATACATGATCGGATACTTGATTTAACTGAATTCATTACTT
>NW_025877782.1:0-1705 GCF_002878395.1 Capsicum annuum
TGTGAGACATTAGTTCTCACAACCCAACAAGTAAAAAGAACTTTAGATAATAATTCTCTCCCAATTTGCTAAAATAGACAATTTGTAAATTAAAAATGACTACTGAAGGAAAACATTCTTAATTATCCTGTGGGACAACTACTTAAGAAAAAATAGTGATTGTGCTTTCCTTGATTTACACAGTAACATGAAGACTTGTGTATTGGAAAGACTCATTGACTTCTGGAATTAGACAATAATCAACTCACTGGCTTAATTCAGTTTTCCTTTGGCAATTTGAGAAACTTCCAATACCTGTCTCTCAGTGACAACAATCTGACAACTGAGGGAATTCCTTCATTGATTTGTAATTTGACATCACTGACACTCCTGTATTTGTCGAGAAACAACTTGAAGGGAAAAATCCTGCAATGCTTGGGTAATATCAGTGGCCTCCGGTATGTGACAATGTCACATAATAATCTCAGTGGAGAGCTCCCGTCATCTATTTGAAATTTAACATCACTACATATTCTAGATTTGGGTAGAAACAATCTTAAAGGAACAATTCCGCAATGTTTGGGCAACATGAGTCATCATCTTGAGGTTCTTGATATTCAGCACAACGATCTTTCCGGTACTCTTCCAACAACTTTTTGCATTGGAAGTACACTCGGAAGCTTCAATTTCCATGGGAATAAGCTAGAGGGAAAAATTCCACGATCCTTGCAAAACTGCTAACGACTGGAAGTTCTTGATTTAGGAAACAATCTCCTCAATGATAGACTTCCAATGTGGTTGGGAACTCTTCCTGAGTTGCGAGTTTTAAGCTTGAGATCGAATAAGTTGCATGGACCCATTAGAACATCGGGAAGTGAATACATGTTTCTTGAGCTTCGATTGTTAGATCTCTCCTCCAATGCCTTCATGGGAAACTTACCGACGAGTTTGTTTCAACATTTCAGAGCCATTAAGAAAATTGATCCATCAAAGAAGGCACCGAGTGATGAAATATATGGGTATTATGAGAAATCCATAGCTTTCGTAACAAAGGGAATGGAGCACGAAGTGTTGAGAATCTTGTTTTTGTACACCACTATTGACTTTCCAAACAATAAATTTGAAGGACATATTCCAAGTATCATAGGTGATCTCATTGCATTAAGCATTCTAAATTTATCTCATAATGGATTGCAAGGTCCTATTCCGCAATCACTTGGAAGTTTATCTTCAGTTGAATCATTGGACCTGTCAGGTAACCATCTTGTAGGAGAGATACCAGCACAGTTTGCTTCTCTTACATTTCTTGAAGTCTCAAATCTCTCCTATAATCATCTCGAGGGATGCATTCCTCAAGGACCTCAATTTCATACCTTTGAGAACAATTCATATGAAATTATGATAAATTATATGGATTTCCACTTTCAAAAGGTTGTGGTAATGATACATTATCAGAGACAAATTACACCACATCTGTGCTAAATAATCAAGAAAGCAACTCTGAATTTCTCAACGATTTTTGGAAAGGCTCTCTTATGGGGTATGGAACCGGACTATGTATTGGACTATCCATAATATATATCTTGATCTCAACTGGAAATATGAAATGGCTTGAAAGAATCGTTCAAGAGCTGGGACACACAATTATGATGGCAAGGAGAAAGAAGCAGGGAAGGCAAAGGAACTACAGAAGAAGAAATAATCGCTTCTAGACAATTCAGCAATG
>NW_025877783.1:0-1833 GCF_002878395.1 Capsicum annuum
TTGATGCCTACACATTCCACATATTTCTTTCATCACCATCCCTAAATCAAAAGAGTGTGCAATTGATAGTGGTAAAACATTTATATCCTCAATACATACTTGTGCTTTGAGAAACATTACTCTTACGATATTGAGCATTCAACCACTATCCATCCACACACTTCTTAATTCACCCTTCCTAATTTGTCTAAGCTCCAATATGATTATGTGACTTGTTTACACTCCTTAACATGTGTAGAAATCCATACCACATTTATTTATAATTTATTTAATCATTTTTTAACTACATTCAAGTGATGGTTTATAACTGTGTACATAGATCACAATGGTCTATGCATAATAATGATATCAGTTGGTGCGATAATAAACGTGAAAGTCTACGATATACCAGACTGATCGATGGAGGACATAGTGCATGATATACGACGGTCTATTAAGTGTCACCACCAGTCCAACATCATCTATTTAAATCCTTTTTAATTAAATTATTTTCTTCCACCAGCCACAAAACATGTGATTATCCATTTAAATCATATTATATTTAATTATTTTCTTCCACCAGTCCAAAATAAATGTTATTATTATTTATTTAATTTTTTTAATTTAATAATTGCCTTTCATAATTTCCAAAACGTGTGATTATCGATTTAAATCATTTTTAATTTAATTATTTTCTTCCACCAGCCACATAACTTGTGATAATCTGTTTAAATCTTTTAAAATTAAATTATTTTTTAAAAATCTGTTATCATTTGTTTTAATTTATCCGATGATCCATCGATTATGTAGTCTACAATCGACTAATATATACAGTCAACAAAATACTTTGTATAAAATCTAAATATTAGATTTTACTTTTCAAGAAATTAGTCAAGCCACAATACTGTAACTTGAAAAAGAAGACATATTCGATTCGAATTTTCAAACAAGGGATCAGAACAAAGATGGCAAACACACAATGTTAAAAGAAACTGAAACATAGTTGTATTAAAATTGTTCATTGCATTACATAATAAAATTTACATCAAAAAGGGGAAAATGAAAGAAGCTTTCTTCTAACAAGATCCTACAAAGAAAGCTTCTTCAGCAATGAACAAATCAAAAAAACTTAAAAACATATACTAAAATAAAACATTTAAATAAATTATGGGGATGGTGGGGGGAGGGGGGTAATGTAGTCAGGGCCTTCCATTCCGAGCCTTTTCAGAATTGCCTTCAAGAAACGAGCAATTTGACGGAGCTCCCGCTCCAAGTAGATGCGGTCTTGACCCAGCCCGTAGAAAAGCCGGTCCAAATCATTCCTTAGGAGGAGGAGGTCGTAGTGCCTCGGAGAAACACGTCTGATGGGGCGCAGAGGTATCCTTCTTGGAGGCATTTTTTTTATTTGGGTGAAGAATAAGAGACGATTTCTGATATTTTCGGTTTAGGGAAAACTGAAGGGTTGCGTAGAAAGAGGGCCTATACTTATAAACCTGTAGATTGCGTCCGTTCATATATCCACCCAATGGTAGGTCGAGTTGTCTGACAAAAGAAAACGTTTCGTTTATGTATACCAGCTATTTTTCCTCGTGAAGAGACGTTTTGTGCAGCTTTTTAATAAATGGGAATGGGAAACAAGGGAAATAATGATTCATTGCATCGATTGGAGAGATAAGTCGGGAAAATGACCAACATAACGTGTTAGATAAGCAATAATATAATCAATACATAATATTTTATAGACCATATATTATATATACCGTAGACTATAGATAGTCTATTGTAGACAAAGCTTTAGGTCGATAACAACTGAACGTTAAAATCTACAGAAATGCACATTCATCCACCAAAACA
>NW_025877783.1:1933-31057 GCF_002878395.1 Capsicum annuum
ATAATCAATATATAATATTTTATAGACCATATATTATATATACCGTAGACTATAGATAGTCTATTGTAGACAAAGCTTTAGGTCGATAACAACTGAACGTTAAAATCTACAGAAATGCACATTCATCCACCAAAACAGTAGCTTTACAACTGAAGCTAAAAAAAAGCCTATTTATGATTTGATGCCCATTCTATATGTGATTCTTTTGTGTCCGGATTTCTTGCATATTGAACACCTATTCTTCCTTTTGGACTTGAATGTCTCACCGACGCCCTTAGTGCATTTGAATTTCTTCCTTCCGAGTTTGGGATCGCACGAGGGTGGAGAAATTTTGGTGTCTACCAATTCCTGTGGCATAGTCCATTCAGCCTCCGGAGGGACCACGTTAATTGCTTCCGAGTATGCGAGGAGGTAACTTTCATCTTTATAAATTAGCGAAGAGTAGTCGTAGATGGAGTTACCATAATCTTCGCCATCCCCGTACTTTGCTCGCAAAGCTGCCATCGCGTGTTCGCACGACATTTTCACCAAGTCAAATTTTTGACAAGAACAGCTCCTCTCCAAGAGATTGACCTTGGTAGTAACGTCGTTGCCGAACACCGTATACTCGTCAAGAACCCCGTTTGGATTACCCACATACAAGGAATCGCTCACACTCTTATTATCCCTTAGGATCCTTTCCGCAGAAGGCACAAATATGTTCTCTTTACCACCGATAAATGCATGCCACTCCCTAAACTTTTCACCAATTTTTTTAGCAATTGAATTGAATATGTACGACACGGGTTACTCCCGTTCATCCATCAAAATGGAGTTAAGCGACTCGGCGATGTTTGTGGTCATCAAGTCGTACCTATTGCCCGGAAAGTGTGCTCTACTCTATTTTTCAAAACCAAGCATATTTTCAAGGACATGAGCTGCCTCGGGGCATTTACTCTTCAATTCCACAAAATTATCGCTAAACTCATCAAAGGAATAAGCCTTTGCCGCGGCGTAGAATAGATAAAGATGTTCTCCACAGTGTTGATTTACGCAAAGATTTTCAGCGAGGTTCCTCATGCAAAGTCCGTGATGTGCACGACTGTATACACGGGAGAAGGCATTGGCGATGCTAATGTGCCTGTCAGAGATGACGCATAGATCTGGTTCATCTTCTATGATAGACTTCAGCTTCTGGAAGAAAAAGGTCCAGGAAGCATCGTTCTCTGTATCGACGACACAAAAGGCAATCAGAAATATATTATTTTCAGTGTCCTGTGCAACGGCGCTCAGCAGAACGCCCCCGTACTTGCCATACAAATGTGTGTCATCGACGGCAATTACCCTTCTCATGTGGGCATATCCTCGTATGCAAGCTCCGAATGCTAAGAAGTAGTAAACGAACGATCCATCCATCCGGTTTACCATGATAGAGTAAGAAGACCCGGGATTCAATAACTCCACCATGTGGAAAAAAGCCGGCAAGCAAGCATATCCGTGCTCCGGTGTCTCACGAATGATGTTCTTCACAATTACACTTCCTTTCCAACACATCCAATAGCTTGCGTTGCAACGCAATTCGTTAAATACAATTCTTTGAATTTCTCTTATGCTTGGACCCTTACCATCCCAAAAATGATTTACGCATACTGAAGCAATCAATTCGGATGAGACTTTTTTGTGCCTGCGGGTGGCGTTTTCAACGCCGCACGTATGCATCCCGACATACCTGTATATGCAAAATCTGTCCAAGGTGTCGTACTTTTTTACCCGCAACAGCCAGCCACAACCACGAGATAAGCATTGCGCCTTCATCAATTTCGTGCAGCTCTTCTCCATATAATAATCAAAAGACTGCCTCGTCGCTGCTGCGTTTAGTTGCATTTTCAACTCTTTTTTATCGGCGAATGTTTGACCACAACAGAAATTGGTTCCGTCGGTGAAGGAGTGTCCTGCTTGTGATTCCGTTTCACGGTCTTCTTCATTATCTTGCAAGTCCGATGAAAAGTCTTTCATATGCATAGAATAATCTTCCATATTAATTGTATCATCGACATCGTTCTCGTAATCATTCAAATCGTCGTCGATCAAATCATCGTTGACTTCCGAGCGCCGCAGTAGGGGTGTCGATGAATTCAGCGGTCCTTCAAAGGACCTCTCAACCACATTTATCCTCAAAATTGGCCTAAATCCATCTGCATCAGCATCCATTATGTACATCAGCACACGTATATCGCTATTTATGATCGTAGGATTCACCTTTTTCCTCGAATGCATTACATAACTAATCACCACGTTGCTCGGCGCGCAATCTAGATACCCGCTCTGCATTACACTTGCAACAAATTCGTCGTACAAACTGTTGCGGCGAACAAGAATGGGAATTGTCTCCTTGGTAAATGATCTCCATTTTCAACATTGCGAAGTCTCCACCCATTCTCCCATTAAATCACCAGAAACCAGAACGAATTCTGCAATAGACATCCTAGAATTAAGCTTCGGTCGATGGTAGATTATGCTTATGGTCTATGTCGTGTTGTATGCACGGTCGATGATTGGCGAGGACGGGTCGATGACTGCGCAGATTTCCGTACTTGTACTTGAAATTGCAAATATTGCTTGTAATCAATGATTGTTGGGTTTATGGAATAAAGAAATGAACTTGGAGTCGCCTGAGCTGCTGTAATGCACTTTCTAAAGTGGTTTTGAGTAATGTGAGTGATTTAAAGCTTTTTAACAATGGTGGAAAGTGTGTTTGAGAAGATAGGAAACAAATGGGGTAACAATGGATGCAATGGACAAGCTTATGATGTTTGTGGACTAATTTACAGTTGATCGCCGGAAAATAACGCCAGAAAAGTGACCGGAATCGAAGCTTTTTGGTGGAAAAAATAACCATTTTCTATTTTTAGCTTTTGGAATTTTTTTTTTTAATATTTTTGGAAACCTAGATATTATTTTTATATATATAGTGGTGGATGATGGAGTGGGTTGAAGTGTATTATTAGAAACTTGTGGGTAAATTTATTAAGTTGGAAGTATTGGGTTAAAGTGAATTATTATAAAGGTTGGGGCTGAAATTGTTAAGTTGAAAAAGTTGATGGTGAGGTAAAATTAAGTGGATATTTGGCAAAGGATTTAAAACTTGTGGGTATTTGACAAAATAGTTTGGATAAAGAGTCTTTTTGGCATAAAGGCCCGAAAAAGAAGGCGGTTCGGTTAAATGACATTTTTACCCTTTATCTACCCGATTATATACTCATACACGTAACCCACAAATACATTTCATATTAGCATCTACATTATTAATACGTGCACATAGCTCTAGTAAGTATCCAAACGATCATCGACCTAACCCACAAGAACCCTAGCTCTAATAATGTCTGCATAACCTAACCCACAAGAACCCTAGCCCTAATAATACCTAGCCCTAATAATACCTGCATAACTAATACATCTCATATTAATATCTACATTATTATTACTAGCATAACTCTAATCAGTAACGAACGACCATTGACCTAACCCACAAGAACCCTAACCTTATTAATACCTGCATAACGTCCATCGACCTGACCCACAAGAACCTTAATCCTAATAATACCAGCATAACTAATACATTATACGTCCAGTATTAATATTTGTATTATTCATGCGTGCATAACTTTAATGAGTAACCAAGCCATCAATAGAGAAAGAAAGAACATGGAGAAGAGTGTGGTTTATTTGTATGGTGGGAACAAAGAATACACCATATGGTATCGAGTGGTTGTTGATGATGAGACGACGACGAAAAACAAGGAGGAAAACCAATCAATTTCTCCAGTTGCCCTTCTATCGTTTGCTGAGTATGAATTATTGTTAGGAAGTTCTTTGATATAAGTTTTGCCTCAACTTTAAATAGGAACATTTAGACACCTCACATCGTCTCCATAGTGTCAGTTGAACATCCAACTTATAAAATAATCATCTAGACACCTCCCAGATTTATGTGCCATGTCAACATTGGGTGGCTACGAGATATAGTGGAGACGAATTGGAGTGTTTAGTTGTCACTTGAGATCAAGTTGAAACGTCTAGATGTGCACGCTCAAAATTAGAGTGCTTACTTGCCCACTGAGGCCAAGTTTGAGTGTCGATTTTTTATATTATGCCTTTAGCTTTTAGTCGAGAACTTATGCTGAGATCCACATTGTCCATGAAAGACATTTCGTCTTCCAATTCGGCCATCACACTTTGATTTTTTTGAAAAGAGGAGGCGCGAGTGGCATTGGTTTGGAGTCAACATATAAGAGTTTTAGCAATTAGGAATGTTCATGTTATTATTGCAGCAAGAAACATGGAGGCCGCGAATGAGGCAAACCAGCGTATTCTCTAGGAAAACAAAGCTGCTCGCATCGATGTTGAGAAACTTGAACTAAGCTCAATTAGATCTGTCAAGGCATTTGCTGATAATTTCAAAGCACTTATCCTTCCTCTCAATATCTTAATGTAAATTCTTGATCTCTATATGTTTCTCCAATTCTACCTTATTGATTGAGAAGCAAACTAAGTTCGTTCTTGATCTATATGTTTCTCCAATTCTGCCTTATTGATTGAGAAGCAGAATATGTTTGCCTAATGAGAATTTGCAAAAACAGAAACAATTCAGGTGTATTATGTTCAGCCCATTTCAGCATTCAGAAGACAGACAGAGTTTGAGATGCAATTCGTGACAAATCGTCTAGGTATAATACACTGACACACTCTGTTACAGCTATTTTTGTTAAATAGAAGAGTATATGAAGTTGACCATAGTAAAACAAGAAAATGAAAAATACATTACACGAAAGTCAAAACTTTCATACAAGAGAAGCAAATGAAAGAAAGTTTCGTACAATTGATATACATTTTGGGTAGAAATTGATCTTATTTTTGTGTTATTATTTTCAGGTCACTTGTACTCGACTAATCGTCTTCTAGACAAAATGAAGGAAACTGCAAAATCTACTGGTATTCAGGATAGAGTTGTGAACTTGTCATCAGTAGCTCACGGATGCACTTATAAAGGAGGAACAAGATTTCACAAGATCAATAACAAGAGCAGGTATACGACGGTCATATGTTGCCGGTCTCTACAAAAATGTTGTCACACCTGTGTCGGATCGTCAAGAAAAGCACTATTTTTGAAGAATCCGACACACATCGAATGGATTTTTGAAGAGCCCAAGCAACAAAAAGGCTACCCTATTGATCTTTGCACCAGTGCAATGTAGACACTAATATATTCAATTACTACTATATTATGACTACTCATTTTAACTAATTTACCTATCTTATTGTCTTTTTAGAAGGTCCACCTGCAGGGACGGCTATCCTCCTTAACAATTTAGTCATAAAGCATGCAGCTAAACCTCCACCACCTTCTCCACCAGTTATTGAGGTCAGTTGAAAATGTGCAATGTTTGTTTCTTTCCTTTGTAATTTACATAGTACTTGAAGCTTAATATTTTCTGTGTAAGTGTTAGGTTATGCCACTTAAGCTAGCTAGCTGGAAATTCAGTTGTTTGGTCTGTTTAAGCGTTAAAAGTACTTTCATGCTACACCGACCATTACCTCCCTGTACAGAGTTTGATGCATTCTGTTTCATATTCATCTTTTTTAGGATGCTGGTTTTGGTGTTAATATAATTGCAAATACAAATTTGAATGATGGCACAAATGGTTGGTTCCCACTCGAAAACTGTACAATGAGCGTTCAAACAGGCTCACCACATATAATGCCTCCAATGGCTAGAGATTCCGTTGGTGCTCATGAGCCTTTAAGTGGCCGCTACATTTTGGTGACTAGTCGTACTCAAAACTGGATGGGCCCTTCTCAGATGATCACAGATAAAGTAAAACTCTATTTGACATATCAAGTATCTGCATGGGTTGAAATTGGACAAGCATCAGGACCTCAAAACGTAAATGTTGCCCTTGGAGTAGACAGCCAATGGGTGAATGGGGGCCAAGCTGAGATCAGCAGTGATAGGTGGCATGAAATTGGAGGATCTCTAAGAATTGAGAAGAAGTGGTTTATATTCAGGGTTCTGCTGCTGGTGTAGAGCTAATGGTCGTCGGGCTTCAAATATTTCCAGTTGACAGAACTGCACGGTTAGACTCTTGGAAGAGGCAAACTGCAAAAGTGATGCTTAATTTTGTGTTCATGATAGTTTTAACTTATTGTGTTTAAGTAATGATCATCAGTTGTTTTGAGGAGTTTCATAAGTGAAACCATCCCAGATTTACTGTTGCAACACTGCTTTTGAGTACAAATCTGCGAAGTTTCTTTTTACCGTTGGAGAAGTTTTGAAGGAAAAGAGAAGAAAAAAAGAGTTCCTTGTGGATATATCTCTCTTTTAAAATTGCCATTACTGCCATTAGAATATGGATTTCCTATATCTTTCTTCTGAATAGCAGAGAATGTCGTTACCTTGTAGACGGTTTATTAAACATGTGTAGTAAAGACTCTTTCTTGCTGATTCTCTTTACAGATACGCAAGCGAGAGGTAATATTGAAGTTCTCAAGATCAGATTGAGGCAGTTTGTTTGGCACATTTATTAGAGTTAGACAACTGCAAAACAACTTCCCCTTTGGATCAGCCATAAGCAGAACAAACATGGATAATGAAGACTTCAATGATTTCTTTGTCAAGAATTTTAATTGGGCTATGTTTGGAAATGAGCTGAAATGGTACTGGACAGAAGCACAGAAAGGGAACTTATATTATAAAGATGTTGATGAGCTCCTGGACTTCTGCACAAAAAACAACATCCAAGTTAGAGGTCACTGCATCTTTTGGGAGGTAATTGACACTGTTCAAGCATGGATACAAGCCTTGAAAAAAAATGACTTGATGACGGCTGTTCAAAACTGTATAACTGGGCTACTGACACGGTACAAGGGAAAGTTCCCGTATTATGATGTGAATAATGAGATGATGCAGATTGGGTAAAGACATCAGGGTAAACATGTTTAAAACTGCACATCAATTGGACCCTTCCGCCATCCTATTTGTAAATGATTACCATGCAGAGGAAGGAAGCGATTCTCGATCTTCCCTTGAGAAGTACATTGAGCATATTCTTGATCTCCAAGAGCACGGTGTACCTGTCAGAGGTATAGGTATTCAGGGACATATTGACAGTCCCGTAGGTCCCATTGTATGTTCTGCTCTGGACAAACTTGGTATTCTTGGACTTACTTCCAGTCTAGTTCACTGAAGCAAATCTCTAGGGGATCAAGAATGTAATCTCCAGTCTACCTCCACGATACGTCCTGCACTTTCAGATTTCATCGAGCAACGACCTTGCTCACTGTGCATGTTTTTACATATTTAGCTTTCATTAACTTTACCTTATCCAAAAAAAAAAAAAATATCACTCATATTAGTTTGTGAAGAGCAGGCAGGAAAGTTGTGTTTATAAATTATGCTGGTGATAATGTTGCCACATTTTGCCTGATTTTCCCTTCCATTTCTTACTACTGAGTTGGTCTACAGAAATCTGCTGTTTCTGTTTTAGTGAATGCTCACTATCAGGTTTTAGTTCTGGGAGAATGTCAAGCATTATGTTTTCATTTTTGGGTGGAGTGTTGTATTGTTTTTCTGTTTACAAGATACAAAATTTGAGTTTTAATCAAGCTCTTTTAATTTTAATGTGCCATTATACTAATTTTATGTTTTTGGCATTTAGTTTAGTTATCAACATCCCTTCTTAAGTGTGCTCCTTTTAAGGCATCAGTCTACTGAAAGGATATTGAAGTCGAAAGGATAGCTAGATTGGTTCGAGGTGCTCATGCAGGACGATATATCATTCTTTTTTTCTTAACACTTTTCCTTCTTTTTTTCAATTAAGGCACGGATGAAACTTTGCTACCAACTACAACTATATAGATTTTCATTTTCAGCTTTGGCACTCCTTGTAGCAAAAAAGGTTATATCAATGTAATTATTTAAGAATCCATGTCAATAAGCAAACCTTACGAACATAATACTGAAATAATCTTTGTTCCACATAATATGAAGCATAAAGTTATATCATGTTACTATAACACAGCACGACTAACTATTTCACTTGTTGATACTGCCTTTAACATTAAGAGACAGCACGTGCATCGGGTAGTTTAGGAGTATGTGAGATCCCTACTGCAGAATTAAGGTATCAATTAGATTCGTTAGGAAATTGGTTTTCTCCTTAACAAGGTACGATGGAACATCTTTTTTACTAACTTACAACACCAAAAAATAAATGGAAAATTCTTTAACCTTTTCTCATTGAAAAAAAGTTTCCACATAAAACATATTATGAATTCTTTTACACTAAGCACACAGGAGTAAAAATGTAGAAGAAAAAGAGCAAGCTTAAAATTTATAAGTTAAGCAAACAGTATAAAAGACAACCTGATAAGGTTTTTAACATTGTAGCATATTTGCATAAAGCTAAAGCATAAAACTAACAGAGACTACAGAAACGCAAAAAGAAAAGTTTCAGAGAAATATCGCCATATACATAAAGAATATATATGGACACACTTCAATAAATTCTAACTGTGTTTATATATAACCTATCATGGAGAAAGGCAGGAGACACTCAGAACGAAGCAGAAATATGAAAATCTAACAACTTCTCAGTACTCACCATGAGGTCGCCGTTGCAGTTGGCTCATCCTTGCATGGTATCAAGCATTATTCAACCTCCTACACTCATGTGAAGAAAATCACTAGCAAAAATGAAGCAAACTAGCATTATTCAACCTCCTACACTCATGTGTAAAAAACCATTAGCAAAACTGAAACAGACTAGCTAAATGATGCAAGGAAGAAAGGCAAAAGAAAACTGCAATCGCAACTAGTTGCCTTTTTGTTGTTTCTAGACATAACCAATACCACCTTACTTGATTAGAAAAGGCTGTCGAAATTATCTTTAGAATTGGAAGGATGAAGAGGAGGTTCAACATTATGCTCAACATCTCTTTCTTCATTGCAACATTTCAAAATACCATTATATGGAATGAAAGAAACACTAGAACATTCACCCCTAGCTTAAGTACCTCGCACCAAATAAAGATATTTCTACAATTCAAACAATCTGGACATTACTCTCACACAAAGCCAAAGGCTTACCCAGTACCGTGCAATTGGTTCGCCTGGGTCATATGTGTAACAATGTAATATTTGTATATTATTTGAATATTATGCAACAATGTTAAATTCCAAAAACTATTACTACAGGTAAAGATGTAAAAAATAGCACCTCTATGGATTACACAGATCCCTGGGCTTAAGTAGAAAAAAATAAGAAAGAAAAGAGTACAACTCACATTGCCTTACCAGCGAAGGGAATGAAAAAAAGGGTAATCAGTGCGAAAGTGCTGAACGTGCTTCACGGTGACATCTAAAGAGGTGTCGTCTTTGTTCACGGAGAAAGAGGCCATTGTAAAACATCCCGCTGCACCCTCCTGAGTAAGAGCCAGGAGATCTCGATTTGGCAGGGGAAGCAAAAGAGTATGAACAAAAGAGTACAAGTTACGACGGGGCTTGAGTGGGTATATTTGAGGATGAAGGGATTCAGATCGGAACCATTTATGTTGATCCAAATCATAACCGTAAAGCCTAAGATCATAGGTGAAATAATATAATGTTCGATTGAGGAAGACTGGACGTGTACAAGCGACAGCAGTGTCTAATGGTTGACCAGATAGACAACATTCGAAACCCTGTGGAAGATATCCATGTCGAGTCCATAGAGCGTCAAAGCTGAAGTTGGGTTTGGAGGGATGTCCATGTTCGACCACCATACTACCGACAGAGGCATCCATAATCAGCATAGAACCGTCTTCGAAGGAATAAAACACCTGCTCCACATCATCTTCAACAACAATAGTAGGCTGATAATGGTCTTCGAATTTTTCAATGTCAGAAGAAGGAAGGTAAGACAAAGTTTTTTCGTCAAGGTCGTAAATTTCACCAGATTTTTTCCTATTATCATCGGCCATGTGTTCTTCATGGTTGCAGTCATAGCCAGCGACGATAGCTATCTTTCTACCAGTGGCAACGAGGATGGGAGTTTGACGGGGAATTTTCAAGGCAGTTAATTTATCCCAAGAGGTAGGGTCGTCATGATGAATGTTATGCTTAAGCAGATACTTACAAACGCTGTCACCGAGAGCTCCTCCAGCCCAGTAATAACAGCCCAGCCTCCTCTGTATCCATACTCAGCAAACGATAGAAGGGCTACTGGATAAATTGGTTGGTTTTCCTCTTTGTTTTTGGTCGCCGTCTCATCATCAACAACCAATCGATACCAGATTGTGTATTCTTTGTTCCCCCCATACAGATAAACCACACTATTCTCCTTCTCTACCATTGTCATCTATCTCCTCCTCTAGGGTTTTCTCTATGTCTAATTTTCTAGGGTTTCGTCTCTCTCTTGTAAATTTAGGGGATATATATATATACACAGCAACAATTGGGGCTGATAAAATACAAATTCAAATGTGAACTATAACATATAAATACAAATGTGAACTATCATTTGTATATTTTAATTATTGAAAATGAACGATTGAATTTCTTTCTACGAATACTTGTTTGTATTTATTGAAAATACAATAGGCTTGCACTCCAAAGATTACTGACCTTACAAGCTAAATTCTTCCTGCATAGGATAGTTTTTTTGCTGTCCATGAAGAGACTTTAGCCACAATCTGCTCAATTAAAGGCAGCCACTGTAGCAGAGTAATCTCCTAAATACTTGAACGGAAGGTCACCATAGCTGTATCCAAGCGCTTGTTGTATTTGAGCCTTTACTGTACCTTTCACCCCCTCTAAAGTATAGTGCACTCTTGGCTTGATTAACTTGTAGCCTGAATGCTTCAGTAAATATTTTAAATCTGTCATGTAGCAGTTTAATAGAAGTATATTCTCCTTTAGCAAACATAAGTAAGTCATCTGCAAAGCTTAAGTGAGTGATTTTCAATTTGCTACACATAGGGTGATATTTAAATTGTTTCTGATGCTCCAGATCATTGAGGTTCCTACTCAGCTATTTCATTACTATGGCAAATAGGTATGGTGACATTGGGTCACCTTGCCTTAGTTCTCTGGCTGCCTTAAAAGGCTTGGTTAGCTCTCCATTAATTAAAAGGGCGTAAGAAACCATAGTGACACATTGCATCACCCAATCAACAAATTTCTGAGGAAATCCAAGACAATCCATAACCTGCTTCAAATAGTGCCAGTCTACAGTGTCATATGCCTTCTGAATATCTACCTTGAGCATGCATCTAGGAGAGACATTTTTCCTGTTTTAGGCTTTAACTAACTCATGTGCTATTACAATATTATCTGCATTTCTTCTTCCTGGAATAAATCCTGCCTGTGCTTCTAAAATTATTGCAATAATCACTTTTTGAATTCTGAGATATAAGACTTTAGCTATCAGTTTGTACACCATAGAACAACAAGCTATAATGGTTGCAGGATTCTTCACTTTAGGAATAAAGAAACTCTTTATTATTAAACACAAGACTTTGTATATTTCTTCATCAATTACATTAGTGCAGAGTTCAACCTTTTGCTACTGAGATAGTGTACACCCCTTTTTCATGATACTTTTACTAACAGCTGCATTGTAGTACCCATTAGAGATTTGTAAAACTCAATAATCTCATTTTTGATAGTTTTAGGCTCTCCTAGTTTATCACCTCTCCATGAAGTGAGCTCCATTATCTGCTTCTTGTTCCTCCTATCTCTTATAACAGCTGAGAAATATTTGGTGTTAGAGTCTCCTAGCTTGATCCATGAAGCCCTCGACTTTTGGTGCACAATACTTTCTTCAATATGGTTCCATTTCTCCAGGCTAAGCAATAACTCTTTCTTCTCCAAGGCCAAGGAATCTGAGTATTGAGTGGATATCATTTGTTGAATTACCTGCAGCTTTTCTCTTATATGATTTACCTTGATTGTCGCATGTCTATATTGAGTGTTATTCAACTTGACTAGTCTGGTTGAATCTGCCAGTTATTCTTTCTGCTCCTATTTTGTGCAACTGACAGATGGTGGAAATGCACAAAGATTATTGCACCTCGCTGATAACTTATGTTGAATTCTCATAATCCAAAATTTGCGCTGCGCCTTCTGCTGCCATGAGGAATCCCAAAATGCACAAAATGTATCCAAGCACCACCAGGAAGCTTTATTCCATCAGATCAAAGCCATGTGGTTCCTAACAGGAGAATACTATGGCTCTTGCGGGAATACCATGCTTTAGCCTTTGTTAGCTCATCGGGACATGGACCTTGTTCCTGAAAATTCTTAGAATCGGTTTATGGAAACCTCACATTTGATACAATAAATTTCCACAGAACATTTTGTAACAACCAATTCTCCTGCTAAGTAGGTGGATGAACTCTTAGGTTGGTGTGTGTGTGTGTCTCTCTCTCTCATTCCCAGTCTTGTGTGGTTCTATATCTTAATTAAAATTTAGTAATGATCTGCTATGTAGATTTGGAATTTCTTACCAGTCTGATTCTGTTCTCCACTCTCAGGATATTCAAAGGCACAAGTTGGATAACCCTCAGCTCATTTCATTATCTGAATCAATCAAATTGCTGTCAGTTAGATGGGGTTGATGATTCAAAAGGGTACCTTGCTACAAGAAGGGCGATGAATGTTGTAGGAATAAGTTCGGAAGAACAGATATGTTTGAAAAGTTGCAGAGACGGAAAAATATGTTCAAGGGTAGAGTTTCCGCAACTGGTTATTTTACTATCTCTTGCAATTCCCCAGGTTGCAATATTTCGAGTAGTGGCTGCAATTCTCCATCTTGGAAACATTGAGTTTACAAAGGGGAAGGAGATGGACTCCTCAGCTCCCAAAGACGAAAAATCTTGGTTTCATCTAAGAACTGCAGCTGAGCTGTTCATGTAAGTGATGAAAAGAACCCATTGAAGTCAATTATCATTCTGAATTACTAGCTGGAAGCATTTCTCTGAGGACAAAAGTGCAGCCCTTTTGAACTTCTAATATTTCGTAGGTGTGACATGAAGGCTCTTGAGAATTCACTTTGCGAACGTGTTATTGTAACTCGTGGTGAAACCATCACCAAATGGCTGGATCCAGAAGCAGTGGCTATCAATAGAGATGCTTTGGCAAAAATAGTATACTCAAGATGGTTTGATTGGTAAGCTTTAACTTTACTGGCAGTCAGTGAGTCAGATCATGAGTTATCTGCCATGTATGTGAAGCATTAACTACTCCGTCACAAAATTTGTTAAGCAATAATAACTTCAGTTTTTTACCATGCTCTTCAATTTCAATTTCAGGTTGGTGGATAAGATTAATAATTCAATTGGTCAAGATCCAAATTTGAAATCTTTGATTGGTGTGCTGGATATGTATGGATTTGAGAGTTTCAAGACTAGCAGGTGCTGACTGGTATGCCTTTTTGTTTGGATTGTATGGGATGTGTTCTTCTCGGATGAACTACGAAAAACTTGCCTTAGCATATCAACAAGCTGACAATTTTCTTGTATCTTTTTAATCATTTGGTGCCTTCTCTTTATCTTTAGCCCACTTGACAGGACTCGTGGCAAAATTGCCATAAGCATCATTAATTGCCAATTTCACAACCCTTTATTTGATATGACTTTGTCTTTGCTTTCTGGTGCCTAATACATGAGTTATAAGTCAGTTTGATGCAGCTTGTTCCAACAACATAACCAATGTAATCTCACAAGTGGGTCTGGGGAGGTTGGTGTATATCCGATAGACCCTTGACACAAGTAAAGCATATCAAAAACAAGTAGCGAAAGAAAATGCAATAAAGATGCCCTGCTAAAAATAAAGGAGAAAAGAACGGGAGCGACAACAAATAATACGGCAACCGAAGCAAAGGAAACAACAAGTAATAACAAAATTGAAGAATAAGATAGTGGGAGAGTAGTAATGACAATATTGTTAAGAGAAACTAGACGACACGACTATCTGCTAACCTTCTACTCTAATCCTTGACATCCATATCCTCATATATAGGGCCATGTCATCGTTAAGTTGCAGGTTTGCCATGTCTTGTCTAATCACCTCTCCCACTACTTCTTCGGCCTACCTTTACCTCGCCTCATCTCTATTATAGCCAACCTCTCACACCTCATCGCCGGGGCATCCGTGCATCTCCTCTCCACGTGCCCAAATCATTTTGAGCCTTGCGTCCCCCATCTTGTCCACCATGTAGGCTACTCCCACTTTGTCCCTAATATCTTTGTTCCTAATCCTTTGACAGCCTCATTTTCGCAACTTCTTTATCAAACAGTGTTGCATGGAGACTTGGGGTCATGCTGACAAGTAATAATGTAGCTTGTTTTCTCAGGGGCGACAAGATTGAAATTTGTGGAAATCTTCACTGCTTGAACTTTCTAATGTTGTACTATTTCCTTAAACTGCAGTGTCATTTTTTAATTCTAAAAGCTGACCAGTCATGGTTCAGCTTTGTAGATTGTTTCATATTTTTGATGCTATTTGTTTCTGCAGCTTTGAACAATTCTATATCAATTTGACAAAGGAGAAACTTCAGCAGCACTTCATTCAGGTTCTGGTTATTTTCTCATCTTTGAGTTTTTTGAACTATCATTACCACTGTATTCATCTTTATCAACCTGCATGTGGTCTGTCAACATGTTTTCAAAACGGAACAAGAAGAATATACAAAAGAAGAAATTGACTGGAGCTACATTGAATTCATTCATAATCAAGATATTCTGGATCTAATAGAAAAGGTTTGCGCTTAGATTTGCTTTTCATTTCTTATATTTCATTACTTGTAAATGGCTTCACATTATTTATATTCAGTGTATTGGACCGAGTTAAAAAATAAATAAACTGTTCCTTGTGCACTTTGATGCAGCATGTCCAGTCAATCCCCTTTCTTACTCTCCTCCATTTCCCTTTGCGAAATACCTTCCATTTACGTACATTAGATTTGTTTTCTTAAGAATATGTTTTCTTCTCCAAGAATTATATTTTCAGTTATATATGGTTGATCTTGGATATAAGTGTTGCAGCTCTATTTAACCAAAAAAAAAGTTAAAAGCTGCAGCTGACAAAGTTCAGATGAACTTCACATAGGGATGTGTTTTCCATAGTGAGAAAGAAGAGAGTCGGAGAGAAAACTCAGGTTGATTATTCCTTCAATCTATTTGGGTTTAAATAGCTATGTTTTCATGTCCTAAAAAGGAAAAGACATCAATACAAGTCATATGAGTAAATTAAGCTTCATTATCGCACACAAGTTCCAAATTTTTAATCTCTCCAAATTTCAACTCCTTCATTATTGCTTGATCCATATGAGTTCACATATTGCCACTGCCATAGCGTGACATTTTTCCTCTGGACTTGATATAGCAACCACATTTTGTTTCTTATTCTTCTAGAAAAAACAAATCTCCCCAACTCGAACATAGTATCCAGAAGTGAATCGAATGTCAGAGGGTGACCCTGTCCATTCTGTATCTGGATATCTAACAATTTTCCCATGTCCTCGGTCTTTCTAAAGCAGTCTGTTCTCTGGAGTAATTTTTATACATCGAAGAATGCAAATAGCTGCATTCCATTGACTGTCACCTGGACAATTCAAGAACTGACCTACAACATTAATTGGGAAGGCAATGTCTGGTTGAGTCACAGTGAGATAATTCAACTTTCCTACCAGCCTCCTATATCTTCCGGGATCACTAAGGAGCAGTTCGTTTGAGTGTATAAGAATAATGCAGAATAAGGTGTGTTAGTAATGCCCGCATTATTAATGCAAGTATTAGTTATGCAGTCATTCTTTCTTACACAGTGTTTGGTTTGATGTATTAAAAATAATAGATATTTACATAATTTTTATAAAAAAATGTTAGTTTACCAAAATACCCTTTTTTTATATCCTCTCTTTGAAGTGTAGAAGTAGCAGCAACTCTGTTGTAGAAATGGAAAACCCAAGATGCTCGCAGTGCTTTTGGGATGATGATCGGGGGAGTTATCCATTAACCTTAAAGCAACAAGATCTTATAAGTGATGCTGCATCATGCCATCGTTCTAGATTAATGGATAACTCGTTGCTGCTACGGGATGATGAGTGATCTTCATGCCATCTTCCTAGATTGACAAATACTGAAAAGGAATTTGCAATATTTGATGGCAGTGTTGGAATATTTAACAGAAAGTAGCAGCACTACATAGCTGAGCCAAAAAAGCTGAAAAGGAGGGGTAAGTTGGTCATTTAACAAGTTAATGCATGTGTTCAAGGTATGTGTATTACTAATACATGGAAAATGGTGTCTATTACTGATACACACCTCAATACACAAATTAGTTATACATAGGCTAAAAAATGTACCAAACAAGGTACTAGTAGTACACATTAAACTAATGCATGCATTAGCTTTTCAATACACACTACCAAACTACTACTAAGAGGTTCCCTCTGACCTGGTAGGAGGTTTAACATTTGGATCCATTGGAGTATTACAGGCTTACAATGTGTCATCCATGTCCCCTCAAAAATATCAAGCACATACTTCCTCTGTAAGATGGCGATGTTTCAATTTGGTAATTCCTTCATCATTACTCGTGATGACTACGTCATCAATGTATAAAACACAGTATGATCAGCTTCATTTTGTATCATGCTGTATTCCTGAATAACCATGCTAAACTTCCTGACCCATGCCCGGGGTCCAAACTAAGATAGGTGGTTTTGAACGAATTTAATGAATTGACGCCCGCTACTATAAGTGTTGAAAAACGATTGGAGCAACATCAGAACATGTTTTTAGTCATTACACTTGTTGGACTTTCATCTGATCTTTGACTCAGTGTGGGATCAAATTTTTGCTAGCCTTAGCAATCAAAAAAGAAATATATAAAAGAGAGGTCACAAAGGCTGAGATAGGAAAAAATATTAAATAGCGCAATTTCAACAAGAAAAAGCCAGAAACTTTATTTTTTTTTTGAAATTGGTAATGTTGTATTCCTCAGCATTAAGGATATGCTGGAGACCTCCAAAAAGGGATCACAGAGAGTAGCAAATCTAATTACAAGGAACCTAGCATATCTACTAGTTGTTCTACCTCTTCTATACCTTCCTCTTTACACCAAAAATACAAACATAAGACACATTTCTCCTTTACTCTGTGGATGGAGTTAGATTTGTTCTTAAAGCATCTTCCATTCCTTTCCTTCCATATTGACCACCATATGCAAGCTGGAATCATCCTCCTCCACTTTTTTTGATTTTTGCTTCCACCTCTCCTAATCCAACAGTTCAACAAGTCAGCAGTGTGTTCTGGCATTGGCCAACTATTGCCTGTGAGTCTCAAAAACAGATTCCAAAGTTGAGCTGTGACTCTACAATGTAGAAATAAATGGTTGTTGGTCTCACTTGTCTCATTGCAAAGAAAACACCTGGGAACTAGTTGCCAACCTTTCCTCTGCAGTACCTCTTGAGTCAGGTATGCCCTCATAGCCACTAACCATACAAAACATTTGACCTTGCTTGGTGCTTGACTTGTCCATATTTGTTTCCATCTAGCCAATGTGAGAGCTTGATGAGTTCCAGAAACTTTATTTTAGCATTGAAGGCCGAAATTATTCTTTTCTCTAAGTTGGCTCAACTCGAGGGAGCTAAAAGTACCTTAAGTCTTGTTTTGACCAAGATATCTGCAACAGTTGTTCCATATAAACCTCCCTTTTGTGATGATGTTGATTTCATTCGCTAATTTACATAACTTTTCATTGATGGACCATGATATAATTCTCTCTTTTGTTTCTCCAGTAGCATATTTTAACAGTTATCTGTTGCTTAGAAACCAGGAGATATTATAGCACTCCTCGATGAAGCTTGGTAAGTTGATTGAACGATAAACTAATTATTTTATGTAGCTTTTGTTATTCTTCATTCTCACTTGGAGCACATAGTATTTATCTTACCATTTTATATAGCGACTTTAATCAAAATTAAAGACAAGTTTTAAAAGAATAGTTAGGATGTTTAGATGCTCCAAACATCTCCTCTGTTACCCTTATTTATGCTCATTTCTTATGGCTTAGGATATTCAGACTGCTGTTATTTTGTTTTTGCAGTATGTTTCCAAGATCAACTCATGGAACATTTGCACAGAAGCTCTATCAGACTTACCAAAACCATAAATGATTCAGCAAGCCCAAGTTGGCTCATTCTGTCATCAGTATTTGCCATTATGCTGGTGAAGTAAGCCTTTTCATCTACTGTAACAAAGTTCGAGCTTAGATCTTTAATTTTATTCTGAAGCTGTGGTTACTTATTCATGTTCTTTTCTTATAGGTCGCAATGTTTCTGGATAAAAAAAGGACTACGTTGTTGCTGAACACCAGGCACTCTTGAGAGCTTCAAAGTGTTCTTTTGCATCTGGTTTGTTTCCAAAATCTGTGGAAGAATCCTCAAACTAGTCAAAGTTCTCTAGCTTCAGGGAATGTTGCATCTGTTTTCTAACGTTATTTGCTGTTCTCTTTTCATCTATGCAATTGCAGAGACCATATTGAATCATCACATGTTCTTTTATCTAATTTGCAGCAACAACTGCAGTCTTTGCCTGAAACTCTGAATGCAACTGAACCCCATTATATTCGATGTGTGAATCCAAATAATCTCCTAAAGCCCTCTACCTTTGTGAATCACAATGTTCTGCAACAGCTGTGCTGTGGGGTAAGCAAATGTGTTGATTTTTTTGACATTTGTGGCATATCTATGAGTTAAAAGTTTGTGCTCACTGTCTTTTTCTTCTGTAGGAGTGATGGAAGCAATTAGAATAAGCTGTGCTGGATATCCTGCTCGGAGACTCTTTTAAGAATTTTTAGATTGCTTTGGCATCCTTTTGCCTGAATTTATTGATTTGAAGGTACATATTTTCCTTGTGCTAGTTGATCAGATTGTCAATGGGTTCTGACTTTGTCTGATTAATTCATGACAGTACTGACTAGGTCACTGCATGCACACGCCTATTAGATAAATTCAGCCTTCAAGGATATCAAGTAATACATTGCTTTCTAAGAAATAGTTTACAATTCAAACTTTTCCTGTTCATTTCTGTAATTTTGGAGTCTCTTATTAATTTCAGGCAACAACATCAATTGACAAAAAGTGTGGTTTTATCTCTGTTAGCTGATATGTTTCTAGCATATTTTAGCACATTCTTCATACAGTAGTTCTATTTTGCATTTGTTGCACACCTGAACCCTATCAGGCTTTTGGAAGGTTAAAAAAGAAAGTAGAAGGCAGATTTTTGGTGAATTATAAATCTGTAAATTCATTTTTGGAACTATTTTGCATTTTTACTATTCTTTGTTTATTATTCCTTGTGGGTGGCGCATTTATGTCCCGTCATCTTGTTCCATGCTTTATTACGGGTTTGTTTATTATTCCTTGTCTTGAGCCGGGGGTCTATCGGAAACAACTTTTCTACTTCTCCGGAGGTAGTGATATGGACTGCGTACATCTTATCCTCCCCAGACCCCACTATGTGGGAATACACTGGGTTTGTTGTTGTTGTAAATTCTTTCGCCTTTCTGGTGGCTTCCTCTCATTGCTACTTGTATTCTCTTTCCTTCTTACCATTTCTATATTTTAGGTATTGTTGGTTAGATTGTTCAGTTGTATTTTATGCTCATCATTCTTTTTTTTTTTTCTCCTTGTAAATTGAATGGATTCCCCGTGACCTTCTTTAGTATTTTGAAATTTTCTAGTTTTGTGGCTTTACTGATCATGATAGTGTGTATCTCTTTCATAAGTATTGTATTCTTTTATTCTTCCCAGAGTTCTTTAGGTTCTTGTTTTATAATCATATGCTGATTATCGTTGACTTTAAAAACCACAAGCATCATGTTGATGTCTGGCACATATTTCATCCTTCCTCGTCTTTTTACTCAGGTCAAATGTAGAATATTTCATTCTTCTAATGATCTAAAATGGCCAACTAAAAAAAAAAAAAATCAATATCACTCGGGATTTCGCTTGTGAGATTTCTTCCATGTGGAGGTGGCTTCAGGAAAGCCAATCATTGGTCAATTTTCCCTTTGCAGATTGGTAAAATAAAGGTGTTTCTAAGGGCTGATCAGATGGAAGAGCTAGCCAGTCGCAGGACAGAGGTGTTAGGGAGATCGGTGAGCATCATTCAGAGGAAAGTTCGTCCTCACATGGCTCGATAATTTTTTACGTTGTTACGTCAGTTGGCAATAAAGATACAATCTCTGCGCAGAGGTATTTCAGTTGTTATATGCTTGGATTTTGGGTTCTTATATTAAAGTCTATCAATGGTTTTATCTCTCATAGTTACAGGAGAACTTGCTCGGCGTGTATACGACAGCTTGCGGAAAGAAGCAGCTTGCCTGAGGATCCAGACAGACGTGCACATGCATCTTGCTGGGAAGGATTACAAAGAATTGTGCTCTGCTGCCATTTCAATTCAGACAGGAATGTGTGGGATGGCTGCACGTAATGAAGGACGATTCAGGCGGCAGACAAAGGCTGAGATTATCTTTCTGGTAAATTTTTACTAATGGAAGAATAGTTGCTTTGAAATTTTGAAATAATTTTCTAATTAGGATCAACAAACTATTTGGAATAGTTATCGTTGCTGCTATTGCTCTACCTATTTATTAACTTAATGCCTTGGAAACTGTGATTCACACTTCATAATGATCCTCATGCTATATGCTCAGAGTCATTCTCGCACATTCTTGGCCTGGTTGAAATACAAGAAGCTCAAGAAAGCTGCTATTACCACTCAATGTGCTTGGTGAGCTAGAGTCGCTTGTGGGGAACTACGGAAACTTAGATGGTTATATCTCATTCTTCATCTCCTCTTATCTTCTTTGTTGATCCAAAGGTTCTTAGCTGCTACAGCTTCTGTTAACATCTGTATTCTGAGTTGACACTATTAAATCTTCCACATCAATGATGGTTGGGTTCTTTGGTCTCCTTATATTGACTTGGGTAATCATGCCCTTACAAACTAGCTTTTGAGGTTTAGTTACTCCCAGGTTCCATATCTCTACAGACACACAACTTATTTTGGATATGTATTAGATTAACATATGGTTAAATCCTGTAGAAACTAACTGTAGTCATGCTTGTCACTGCTCATTCTTGCATCTAATTTAAATCTCTAAATTTTCTCTGTTTTTGGCCATTCAGACTGGAGTGAATACTTTGAAACGATCAGCATTAACTTCTAAAATAAGCATTTAAGATAACTGGACAGCCTTCAAGAACTTGCAAGCAATAGTACACCACTGAAAATGTGGCTCTTAGTAAAAATTAGGGACTCATTTTTGCAGCCAGTTAGTCTTGGAGTAAATGCCATGCTGATAGAGTTGCATTTTGTCGAATTCCCCTACGGCCAAGTCGACTTTGCTTTTCAGATCCACTAATTGTTGTGCAAGACAGACAATTTTCAATGATATTTTGTATGTTCATCCAAATTTGATTTATTTAACATTTCAGTGCTAACTCATGTTACATCCCTTAGTTATATCTTGTTGGGAAATGCCTCGTGTTAAATTTTTCGATACTAAAGGTTAGAAAGTCAAGTTTATTCATTTCATGTTTCATGCATCTTGCTCAGTTTAAACAAAGTAAGTGATAGTTGGCCTGCCTTCAGAAGTCAACTCTTTTCCTATTACTATATTTCTGATAGAATAAATCTATTGCTTATTTCTGCTTAGGCTGCACGGGAGACTGGTGCACTCCAAGCTGCAAAGAATAAATTAGAGTAGCAAGTTGAAGAATTAACTTGGAGACTACAGAAGGAGAAACACATGAGGATGAGTAGATAAAAATTCAAAATGCAAAAACACATGAGAAGCAAAAACACAAGAAAATGCAAAACTGCAACCAGCTTTGCACCGAGTCCAACTTCAGTTCAAGGAAACAAAAGAAATGCTTGTCAAAGAACGTGAGACTGCAAAATGGACGGCAGAGAAAATTCCTATGGTGAAGGAAGTTCCTGTTGTTGACCATGAAATGATGAACAAACTTAGTCTTGAAAATGATAAACCAAAAGGTAGGTTTGTTGAAACAAGGGAGTTAAGTGTAAGCGACTTCCCTGTATTCACGGCAGCTATTTGTGTTCAGCTTTTGATACTCTTTTTCTTTTTTTGATATTAGGATTTAGTAAGCTCTCTACAGCTGAAGATTGATGAGAGAGAAAAAAAATTATGAAGAGACGAGCAAACTTAGGAGAGGTGGAGGCAGGTGATGGATGCAGAGTCTACAATTGTTCAGTTGAAGACTACTATGCGAAGGTGTTGTGTCATAAGTAGCTTAAATGGATAATCTTTTGACAATTTTATTTTTATACTGACTGAATCGCAAGTATAACTCAAATGAAGTTTAATTCTGCTCGTCATTGCATTTTCTGGTTAAAGGTTCCAGGAAAGGAACTTTGATTTGGAATCTGAGAACCAGATTCTTCAGCAAGCCTTGTCAACCCCTGCCAAGCAGGTTTCAGATCATTCATCTAGCCTGGTGTAACGCCCCGCATTTCGGGCTACAATATAGACCATGATTCCGATGCGTTGATAATTCCGAAGCCATAAATCCTATGCCAATATGGCATGTTAATTATTTGTGTAGTATGTGAATCCATTCAAGCTTGAATTTAGACCATAAGACATCCTTTGACTCAAGGACGAGTTGAAAACTACTTCGATCGATTAAGTTTAAGTGGACATTATAATTTGTGACAACTTCTATCAATCATAAATCTCTGTATATGTCGAATTAGAGAGCCTACAATGTGTCAAATGATAGGTCTTCGAGTTAACTTTCAAACGATACCAATTTTGCTAAAATCCGACACCCGAGCAAGAAGTTATGGCCTTTCAAAGTAGTATGCGTCGCCTAATCAATCGCAAATGGCCACTGGAAAGTAGATGCGATAGCATATGCGGCGCCTATATAAACATAAGTGATAGCATAGGCGGCGCCTATGTAAACATAGGCGATATCATATGCGGCGCCTATGTAATGATTTCAAGTGACTTAAACACTCCGTTTTTGGGGCAAAATGGTCTTTTTCCCACCCTTACTCAGTCATAAACACGAAATTCAGTCCCCAATCCTCCAAAATACATCCACATTCATCTACAAATTCGCAAGAACACTCCCAAGGGTTTCAAACTAAAAACCCAAATAAATCAAGATTCAACCGTGGGTTTTCAAAATCGATTAGAGATTCGGAATCCCCAATCCACAGGCTTCAAGAAGCACCCATTATTTTTCGAAATAGAGGTACGTGGGGGTTTTCCTAAATTCTCATGGGCATAGAAAAATCGTGTTTTAGAATGGGGTTTTTGAATCTATATATATATATATATATTCATGTATTAAATGTTTTTATATCATTGTTTTGGTCTTTTGACCTTCCCAAAGTGATTTGAGAATATGAATGTATGGAACCATGTATTTAAGAATGAATTTTTGTTGAGAGCATGATTTTTGGTGAATTCCCTCTTATTATGAATCTTTCAGATTTCTCATAGCATATGAATTGTTTTGCAATGCATCCTTGAAAAGCACTATATGAAATGATTGAACTCTTGTTATGATTTAAAGGTGGTTTTAAATCACTAAAGAGGGAATCTAGCATGAATGTTTACTGTTCATAATACATGTAATGAAAGAGTGCATGGATTTGCTAAAGGCACTAGACCACCATATGTTGATGAAGTTTTTGCATGATTTTGACTTGAGTTTTGGAACACGAAATCTTCTATATCAGTTGCATGTTTTTGGGTGGTCTAAGCTTTGCTTTAAATGAAAGATTTATCTTAATGTATTATGGCTCAGAAATCATGACTTGCAAGTCTTGGTATTACGATACCAAACTCAGGAAATGCCATAACAGACACAAACGAATACAGAAATCAGACTTTATCAGATTTGCATATTTTAGAACTTCAGAATGATGCATGTTCAGAAAAGGCTAAAATAGGGCATAAAGAGAGCTTAGGTGGTTCCCCAAAAAAGGCGTGAGTTCAGACAACTCTTTGCCCAAAACCATGGTTTACCGACCTGGGTATATTATTATACGCTGACTTAAGTGTCGTGTGGCGTATCAGATTCAGGAACTCCAACCCTTGCGGCACACTCGGGTTGGAGCTTCCCCGCCGAGTCAATGGCGGATTCCATATCGCTCGTGGAATATCAAACTTGTAAGGGATACCACCTAACTCAGAAGTAATACACAGATCAGAGTTTGAGATTTACTGACAGGTTACATGTTTTCAGAAAGTGCCCATGTGTTTTTCAGAAACTGTTTTATGCATGATGTTTTGATGAAAATTTGCTCACACGTATTATATATATATATATATATATATATATATATGTTCAATTACTTTATTTTGGATTGCTTCACGTGCCAATACAATTGTGCTGACCCCCCTCCCCTCCTTCGAGGTTTTGAGGCACAGTCTAGGGGTCCAGATAAACAGTAGAGATTTCAGATCACAGACCGGAGTTTGCAGTGGTGAGCCTTCTATGATTCAGAAGGCCTGGTTATTTCATATTACTACTATTAGTTAGGTTTTGGTCTACTGGGGTCCTTGTCCCAGCTTTCAGACAACTTTGATTCATGGTAGAGATTTCGCAGACTGAGTCAGACATTATTATTCAGATATATTTTGGATTTCAGTTTTCAGTATTATGATCACATTCAGATTGACCATGTTTCCGTATTAGATTTCTCTTTCCGCATTACCTTTTTCATATGAATTATGTGCATGATTACCAGATAGATAGAGAAGGGTGTTCCGAGCCTTCATGGTTCGGGATGCTCGTCACGGCTAGGGCCCGGCTCGGGTTGTGACACCTGCTTCCAAGGTATTTGCTTTTAAAACTCACGAGTTTCCTTTCCTTCCCTTCCCTTTGACAAATACCTCCTATTACATTGACACTATTACGCAGGTGCAGACAGTAGAAAATGGCTACCTTTATACCCCGCATTATTATTAAAGATGTATAAGGATGGTTGTCTGCGTCATTCTGCTTCTTTGAATGAATTCTTATAATCTTCAGAAATGACCCCTAAGGCAATAACTAGACAGGATAACGATTAATTTCTTAAATTTTGGAGGTTTATGTTTCAATAGAGACTTAATGCAGACTAGAAGCATTATGAAAAGTCTACTAATTGCAGAATCAAGATAGCGATGACCACAAGGCATACTGGCTGCTAAATACCGACATTGTTATTGTTAATCCAAAAACTCCTGAAGCCAGACAGTGCAGGTTGTGCAACTCCTCGTAAAACACAGCTTGCAACATCCCTGTTTGGGAGAATGACAATGGTCTGAGAACTTTTCGTCACGATTTAGTTCTTGCTTTAAATCTGACTTAGAGTACTAAGACCTTAGCTATAGTAGTTTTGCAACCATGTATGTACCAACTGATTTTGCTGTTCTTGTTTTCAGGGATTTCGCTCGTCCTCTTCTGATGTCAATCTTGCTGGAGGTGCAGTGCACCAGGTTGAAGCAAAATTCCCGGCTCTGCTTTTTCAACAACACTTACAGCATATGTTGAGAAAATTTATGGAATTATTTGTGATAACTTGAAGGAAGAGTTAGGATCACTTCTTTCCTTATGCATGCAGGTATGTTGAATTTTACAAACTGTAATCCATTCTCTTCAATCAAAAAAAGCCTTTCTGAATTTCTGGATGTTCCTTTTTAGCTGTATGCTTCTAAAACTTCAGGAGCTCTGAGATGATACTGCAAATTTTGAAAATTGTAAAAGTTGGTGACAACAAATTTTTATCCCAACATGACAAGAATAGATGTTTTACAAATTTTGGGGGACAGAGTAAAAGATTCCCTCTAATGCAGGTGAATTTGTTTTGAGTAATTATGTGTTTAAAATTGTTCGCTTCTACTGTTTGATGGGATAATCTTGACAAGCACACTGTTCTATGGCTTTTCGAACATTTTGTAATTTTTCTTCGCTTCTATCTTTTTTTCCGCCTGTTTTTGATTGTTTTTGATGATATGTTTAAATTTATCACTGTAGTTTGCTTTTCCTTCTAAATTATTTGTGTTGTGCATGATGAAATTATTTTGTCGATTAAAGCCTTCAGCTTTCTGCATAATGTATGGTATGTTGAAAATCAGGCAGCAAGGACCTCCAAAAGAAGTGTGCTAAAGTCTGGTCGATCTTTGGTAAAAGTTATTCAATAGATCACTGGAGTGGGATAATTAAATGGCTCAATTCTCTTCTCTGTACATTGATAGAGAACTTTGCAAGGCCTCACAGACCTTTACCTGTTTCTCCATCATTTTAGTCATAAGGAATGCTAATATTTGCTGCCTTTCATTCTCAGATGCCTCCAATTCTTGTTCAGAAGATATTTAGTCAAGCCTTTTCATACATTAGCGTACAGCTCTTTAACAGGTGACTGGGGTTTTCTATCTATAAGTTTTGTTCTTCTCCGGGAGTGCTGTACATTCAACAATGCATATTATGTTTAAGTCTGGCTTGGCTGAGATAGAGCTGTGGTGCTGCCAAGCAAAGGAAGAAGTAATTTATGGTTCACTGTTATCACCTAATGAAATTTTTTGCATCTAATTCCTTTTTTCGTTTCATGTACTCCTAGCTTGCAGTATGCTGGCCTGGGATGAACTCAAACATATATGACAAGTTGTTGGATTCTTGGTATGCTAATGTGTTTCAATCCTTCTTTTTAACATCTATCAGTGATTAGAAGTAGCTACATAACTTACCACAAGCCAAGTTTTCAAGGCTGGCCTGTGCCAAAAGAGTCAGACATGGGTTATTTGCAAATCCTCCCTGCAAGGTTATTAAATTCCGGATTTTAGAACCTTCACATATTCTTTTATCCTTAATACATATTATATGGATACTGAATTATTTGATTTGGTGGTCTAAGCTGCTCTGGTTCCATCGATCTGTCTAAATGTGACATCTATTTCCTCTATCCTTTTCTTATTATTGTGAAACTTTTTATTTAATCTCAGATGAAAGTGTTTGAGCGAGTTGATATGGTTTGTTGTGTAAATAATAAATTTCTGAGACTTTGTGTCTGAAAATGAATTAGTTGTAAGCGGAGCTGCTGAAGTTCCCTTGAAGTGTTTTTGGTCACTAATTTCTTGTGCTGCTATGTAAGCATTATGTCTATTAGGACTTGTCTATTGCAAGATAATCGTTGCTTTTTCCTTTTCTTCTAGATCATGCTTGTGTCTACAATTTTACATATGTAGCGCGATCCACCCTTGATATGAGTTTTTCTGTTTATCGTTACACTTTTGCAGGTTATACATCAGGAGTACAGATATCACTAATGATTTGTGTCCTGTAAGTCCTTTTTCTCTAACAAAATTAGCTTTGCCCAGAGTCCAGTGTTATGAAATGCATTTGTAGAGGACTACAAATAACATCTTTGCCATTTTGTGATTTAGATCTAAAGAGTTCTTTGTCAAACTTACTTCTCTATTAGTCCAGGACAGAACTTGGTTTATCAATTTTATCTTTTCTGGTTTCCATTTTGTATGAGTGTAAATCGTATTGCCTTTCTTTAAAATGTGAAAGTCTGGTTTTACAGGTTCTCAGCATCCAGCAACTTTACAGAATTTTTACTCTTTACTGGGATGACAAATACAATACACAGAGTGTCTCCCCAGATGATATTTTTCCGATTGAAGTCCTACCAGTGCATGTTCTTATCGGTCATAGTTAAATATTGAGGGAATTCCCTTTTGTCCTGACAGGTCATATCTTGCATGAGGGTACTTCTGACAGAGGACTCGAACAACACCAAGAGCAACTCCTTTTTGTTGGATGATAACTCAAGGTGAGAAACTAGTTAATGTTTAGAAAAGTTGTCATCCTCTGCCGAATTTGGCACAAGGAATTTCACTTGGACGCTTCTATCATGATTTTGCGTTATATTGTGTAGTCAGAAATATAGCCTGGAAGCTTTATTGCACAAAAGCATAAAAGAAACATAAAGGAACTTCTCATATTTCTTCATTCTTTTGCCCTTGTGCCCGGACTCTTCAAAACTGTCGCCACGTGGGTGTCGGATCCTCCAAAAGTAGTGCATTCTTGGAGGATCCGACAGGGTTGCGGTGTGATTATTTGGAGAGTCCAAGTAACATAGTTCTTTTGTATTGCCTTAAAACATCCACCAGTTAAATTACATTCAAATATCATAGAAAATCATAATGGGCTCTCCGTTCTTTGCCATCGCCTGTAACACCATTTCGGGGAGTAAAAATTTGATGTTGAAGTCAAATAATGCCATCGTCCGGGCTTGTGAAGTCGCTCTAGAACACAAGTGTAAGTGATATATATCTTGCATAGGATCCTTGCATTTTCAAAACCAATTTATACCCAATCATCTTGATATATTCTATCCTCTGGATTTTGCGATCCACTTCCACCCTTTATAACTCTTCGGATCATATTCCCGTCATAGACCTCAAGTGCTTCTTGTGATCATGATACCCTCGGTTGCAGCAATATCATCTGTAGTAGCTTACACCCGTGGATATGCCTACTTTAAGATCTCCACTGCGCAAATCCAACCAAAATTGCACCTCTAATTCCTGGTGTGAAGCCAATGAACGTTGTGAGTCATCTTTCTGACGTTCCTATCCTATTCAAATCTCCAGAGTCATGTCCTCAGTAAAGCTATACTCACTCTGTTACATAACATATTATATGACACTCTTTATTCTTGGTTACAATGACATGTTTTGATATTTGGAAACTTAACTTTGAACTTATGCTTTTATCCTTAATATGTTGTGAGCTGTTTAACACAAAAAGTTGTAAGGATGATTTGAACTTTATTAATTGCAGAAGGATTGGCATGCGGTCAGAGTAGAGTTGGACAAAGTGACTTAAACATCAATATATGTGAAGATATTTCCGGTGAAGCTGCTAATGAATACTTGCTAGAATCTATGCTAATACTTGTACACCTGAGTTTCATTGGTTCCTCCAAAAGAGAAAAACTTTTGACTAATTTTTAGGATAGTAGAATTGTTAGTAAAAATTATGCTTAGCTCCTCACATCCTTTCTTTCTCA
>NW_025877784.1:0-1413 GCF_002878395.1 Capsicum annuum
CTTTGGGGTCGGGGAAAGGCTTATCTTTGTCTTCTTTTATGTAGATAGGGCTCAATCTCATTCCCGTGAAAAGTTCAAGATGGTTACCAAACCTGACGATTACCTGAAATTGTGGTGGGATTACATGGGTCCAAATGAGAGGAAAATTGTTAGGACACACATCGAACACCTGCCTTCGTTGATCGAAATGGACGCTTGGCCTGAAATGATCCACATGCTTATGACTTTTTGGGATGATCAGAATATGATGTTTTGCTTCGGGGATGTGGAATTGACTCCTACCATCGAAGAAGTGTTAATTTGCTATGAGAGTATTGAAATGTGTTTCAAGAGAAAGGAAAAACCTGATAAGAACATTTTAGTTCCTGCCGTGTGGGACCGTCAAACAATCAAAGAGGCATTTTTAACTGATAACGACACCTGGCTAAGGGAACGTGTTGGAGAAAATATCACTTTTCGGGAGTTGTATCGTCGGTTTGGAAGATTCAATGCCTTCCACAAACTTGGACATAAATTTGAGTCCGAAGCAAAATGGAATGAGATGAGAGCCTTTGCGTTTGCGGTAGGTTTACTCGGAACCATGGTGTTCCCACAGGGAGAAAATGGCACAATTCATCCAAGGGTTTTTACGGTGGCCCATGCACTTTTCTTTGGAGTAGATTACGATTCTACCAAGGTATTCCACAATTTAGCTCCCATGATTGTCGCCGACATATATCGAGCCTTGGGAAGGTGTCAAGTCAAAAATCATTTCTTTCAAGGTTGCAATCTAATATTACAATGGTGGATGATGAAGCATTTGGTAAAGGATTCGAGAATGGTACAACCTGATCATAAAACAAGGGTGGATATGCTAGCTTCGTACGACATGTGGTTGTTTCTACACAGATTCAAAAGGGAAGCAATTCACGAATTTTGGTTTAAGACTTTCGGGGAATTAAGAGATGACGATGTGCAATGGTCCATTAACTGTCTTCGTTCAGGGAAATACACCATTAGAGAGGGCAAGTGGCCTTTCCTAGTGCTTCCTGGTCTCAGGGGGACCCGGCCCTACAATCCTGGCAGAGTTCTTAGGCAATTCGAGATCAAGCAGGAGGCACCACAAATAGATTCCATGCTTAGGTTTTTCACCGAATACGATGAAAGTGAGTCTCCACTCAAAGACGGCATGATAAATGGATGGAGAAGAAGAAGGTGGACGAAAGTGACTTTCCGTATAGAGCGTGACCCTGAAGCCAGCGACACTTACAAAAAGTGGTTGAAAAAGAGTCTTGCCGGAGTATTGATTCCGGGACCAAATGTGCCTACTCAGGTTGTGGATGTAGAATTCGAGCATCAAATTCGGCTTCACAGGTTACAAGATGAGTTCCAGAAAAGTGAAATCGCACATCGGCAGATGCACATGGAGGACGC
>NW_025877785.1:0-1984 GCF_002878395.1 Capsicum annuum
AGTCTCCTAAAATTCTTATCAACTCTTTTATTCAGAATGGTACCTGGAACTTTGAAAATTTAAGTACGGTTATTCCTAATTACATTGTGAACCTGATTTCTAATGTTGAAATTCGTAATAACAACGCACTTGACTACCCCATATGGAATCCCTCTGAGAATGCTATATTCACTAATAATTCTGCCTGAAAGATTGTTAGGAAACAAAGACCCAAAAATGATTTCCTGAATAATCTTTGGCATAATAGAGTTCCTTTTAAAATCTCTTTTCTGGCGTAGAGGATGATTAAAATGAGATTACCTTTTAATGAAGTCATAATTAAATTTAATATTAACTCACAAAGTGATTGCTTTTATTGTAGGATTGTATAAAATGATACTATGCATCATGTTTTTGGCAAGGTGACGCAGCAAAGCACATAAGGAATAGCATGGGAAATCCCTTTGGAATTCAACATGTAAATCAACCAATTGTCGACATCTTTAACACTTGGTGGACTGTAAGACCAGAGAATGATATCCATAAAATTTTATTGAAGATCACTCCTAGTATCATTTGTAGGGAAATTTGGAAACAATGGTGTTCTTGTAAATTTGGAGGCCAAAGACACTTCTGCTACAGTAAGATGATTTATCAAGCTTTTGGTCTTATCAAATCTATAATGATGAAATATTTTAAAGACTTGCAAGACATCAATCACTGGCCAACTCTGTATCTCACAATAATGAAGCTCAGGCCATTTTCTAAAGTTACATCAGGTTACTTAGAGCTTCCCTCAAGCTGACTGTATTAAAATCAATACAGACAGTAGTTACTTACATGGAAGTGGTAAGGCTGGTATTGGTGGAATTATATGTAATAGTTGAGGCGATATGGTTATGGCATTTTCCATTTCTGTCAGTTGTAGTAGCAGTAATATGGCAGAGGTGTTGGCAGCTGAGTTTGGAGTGAAATGGTGTGAATATCAACGATCCACTAATTTCACTCTCGAACTAGACTCCACGATCATAACCAACACCCTGAACAACAATCTTGTCACTAATATGAAGCTGAAACAAGTTGTGGACAACATCAAAAGTATCAAGAATAGAATTGGGATTCAAGTAACTCACTGTTTTTGGGAGTGGAATCAAGTTGCTGACTGGTTAGCCAAATTGGCTTCCACCTCTACGCAGATTCTTATTACTCAGTCCCTTTCTCATCTTCCTAGAGAGGATAGAGGCTTCATCTAATTAGATAAATGGATGATGCCTAGTCTTAGATGTAAATATGAGAAATCCAACTTCTTTGTTAGCTAGCATAGATTTGTGTATGTACAAGAAGGCAATATAATTGTTTATGCCTTCTGGTGGGGTGATATTACTTATGATTGATATCACTAATGGTTGTGTGTTGTATCGTGGTCAGGCCTAGCCCCCCTCTGCCCCTTTTTGCTAATACAACACAACTCAAAGCTCATCTGGGTAATTGATTTTACAAAAAAAAAAAAAAAGAACAAAGTAACAAAATCAAATATTAACGATGTTTTTAGATTGAGGAATAATGGATTTTTGATTGATTGAGAAATGGGTTTTCTAGAAAATCATACTATTGTATCATTCGTCTCCAGATGTATTAGTCTTGTTTATTAGACTATTCTAATGATTGATTTCTTGTAGATTAAAAAGTGTATTTATCCTCAATCTGTTAAATTGAATTGCAGACAGCTCTGCTTCTTTAATCTTGTGTGTCAAATTTCATCCATGTTTCTGTGAAGATAATCAGGTTACAAAGTTATATATATATATATATAAACATATATAAGTATAAAGCTTGTGCCGTATGAATTAAAGCAATAATTTTGTTAGTGTGAAAAAAAATTACCTTGGCATAAAAAGTGCTGGACCTTTCAATCATGCATTGTGAATACAAGTATCATGAAGCTAAATATGACTTGTTTTTCCATTGGAAAAGAGAAAGTGTTGGAAGGTGCCAAGATTCTATT
>NW_025877786.1:0-2006 GCF_002878395.1 Capsicum annuum
TGAAGTGACTCTTGCTAAGTGGAAGGTTGGAGAGGAATCCTTTCCCACGCTTGAGAAATTACAAATGTGGGGATGTCGTATGCTTGAGGAGATTCCGCCTAGTTTTGGCGATATTTGTTCATTGAAAATCATCCAATTTGCAGAGAGCCCTCAACTTGACGATTCTACTCTAAAGATTAAACAATATGCTGAACATATGACGGGCGGGGATGAGCTTAAGGTCGAAATATTTTGAGCACCAACAGAACAGCTTCTTCTCCATTCCGATTCTTGTAGTGGAAATTGACGCAGTGTAAAAGAAAGCATCAAATCTAGCGATCTTGGTAAATCAGCAGTGCTTGAGTAACTACTCTTTTTGTATGTGTGTTTATGTGTAAATTAGCAATGTGGGATAACGTTTTGTAAGCACCATTTGATGTTTGAACTTGCCCAATATCTCGAAAATGACTTTTTATATATCTGACTACAGAAGAATTGTTTTCCTTCTATGACTTTTTATATTTCTTTCTTGCATAATCATAAATATGCCCTTTAACTTGCCCTTAAATCATATATGATGTCAAACTTTGGGTGTGCATAAGTAGACACTAAAACTTATATAAAGTTGAACAAGTAGACATATACATTCTATGTGGTATATGTAGACACCTAATTTCGTCTCTCCCCGATATCTTTTATCCATTTTTACCTTATCCTATTGTGTACCCTCATCTACGTGATAACCCCTCCATAAAAAAACAAAAAAAATAACAACTCTAAACAAACCCCTAACAAACCCAATCCCCAATTATTCTTGTGATAACTAATTAACAACCCTGCCTATTAAATTAGGGCACCTAACCACCTACCCCTCCCTTACCCCCCCCTACCCCTACCTTTACCCCCCCCCCCACGTTGCTTTCCCCCCCCAAAAAAAAAAAAGAAGAAGACAAAATAAAATAGGGGGACTCATAGTGAAAGGGATCACTGGTCTTCACCTTACAATTCCACAGAGACTTCTTCATTTTTATTTCCTTGACAACAATAAACAACACAGCAACAGACGCACAAGACTCACCAAAACACTCAAATTGACATAATTCACACACAAAAAATGGGATAGAGAGAGAAGGAGTGAGAGAGATAGAGCATCGAGAGAAGAGAAGAAAGGGAGAGAAGAGATCGAGAGAAAAAAAAACGACGGGCTGACTGTTCCGGCGAGTCTTCGACAGAAAAGCTCCACCACCGCACCAGCCGCATTGTCTTTCGCCTTTTCATGTCGTCATCGAGTCGTCGGAGCTCCGGAGAAGTTAAATCGACAACCCAGCACTAGCAAACGAGCTTCGTTTCGACCTAATTCTATTGAACCCGTCACTGGTAAACAGTAATTGAATACCCTTCTCCACCGCTGTTACTGTTCCGGCGGTGGAAGTCTCTGTCCGGTTAACATGATCAATTGGGTTTTCCTTGGCTGCGTCGAGTGGTGCGAGACAGAGTTGAGGGTCGAGTTTGGTTGTTTATTGAGGTTCAGTTCATAGTTCCGATTGTGGCTCGTCAATTTGGTCTCTTGGCTGCTTTTGATTTGTGGTTCGACTCCTCAATTGCTTCTCGTTCAATCTGAGTTCATAAATTGCAGTAAAAATCTCCACATTAAGGTCCATCTTTATAATATTCTTATTCTTCGTTAATTCTTTATTTTGGTGTGTGAATGATTGTTATCGTCTCAATTTTCTATTATTTTGGGTGTGATGTGAATGATTAATGTGGAATTATTTGGTCGTAGATTGTCGAAAAATGGTAATCGTGAATTGTTATATTGCAACTTTGTATGAAATTTGGGGGAATTGATAATCGAATAAGTTGAGCATTGATTAAATTTGATTCATTGTTGGATATGGTTGAAATTGAAAGTATCATGTTTTAGATCGTTAAATGGGTAGGCAAATACTAAGTTTGGATAGGCAAATTGTAGAAAATGGAAGATGGTGATTTGTTGAATGTGTGAATATTTGTTGAATGGTTCTTTC
>NW_025877787.1:0-1957 GCF_002878395.1 Capsicum annuum
AACATCTCTCTTTCTACATGCTTCTTCTTCAACAACAACATACGTAATCCCTACCTTGGCAAGTACAAAACTTGTTTCCCATAAATCCTCGGCAAGGAAAGCACAAACACGAGGATATTAACAACAGCAGCAAGTAAAAAAATAGAGGTTTACGATACAACAAGTAGAAAAGAAAAATATATACTAATACTACTACCAGAAGAGACATGATGCAAAACTATTTACTACTAGTCTTCTACTGAAAATTAATAAAATAACCCACAAACAAATAGCACAAGAACAATTCAAAGAACTTATCTAATCCTTCTGATAAAACAAATAATCGTGGTAAATAATCACAAAAAAAAGAAATTGTTGAATCAAAGAGTTGAAAGAGTAAGAGCCGGCAAAAGGTTGTCAGAATCTATAGGATTCTTGTCATTTTTTCTTGAAATGTAAAAACAGCAAAAGACTAGAATGGAGAAAACTTTTTTTTCTGTGTCTTTCATTCATCATCGTACAATGCATATATACAACTAACAAGGATTTTTAAATTGCAAGTAAATATTTACAAGGATCTGTATATGGCAAGTGAATATTTACAAGGATCCAGAAATATGGCAAGTGAACATTTACATGCTCATAATGAAAAACTTGAGAAATACCCATGAGAGAGAGAGAGAGAAGAAAAGTGTAACAAATATTTTGTGTTATCCAATGGCAATAAATAGTCATATGAGGTCAAATTTTCCATATAATAGAAATAAAATGTAAACTATAAATTAACTTTTTCAAATTAGCACACAAATTAACTTAAATTATGAAATTTAAGATATTTATTTTTCAAAATTTAACATTTCCATATAAACATCACTGAATTGATATAAACAATATTTTGAAATGTGATAAATTAATTAAATAACCCAAAAATATTGTAATATTGTATTTCTTTTATCTCTAGATTTTTTTTAATACATAAGAAATACTAAAGTCTTACAATAATCTCCTTTCTTTTTATAGTCTAAACTTACCATTTAAAAATCGTTTCATTTGAATTAATAAGATCATAGTAGATTGTACAAAATCAGTTAATAAATGATATATATTTCCATTAAATAAATAAAGTACGATATAATTGTAATAAGTTTCACAATCAACTAATTAATTTCATTTAATTAGATTAAATTTTATGATCATAATATATAGACTAAAGTTCCTTAAATTTAATGTTGTAAATTTCAAAATATATTTATGGCTAAAGTAATAGTCAATGTTCATTGTTTTTTTTAATCAATATATGTATATCAATTACGGAACTTTGTATTATTCTTCATTAAAATAATTGTCAATATTAACTGATTTTTACCGCAATTTAATCTAATTAGTTTGATAACAATAAAATTATTATTAATATTATATATTTGTTAACCATAAATTTGTCCTAATTTCATAGCTTGATTATATTTAATTAATCTACAATTACATAAAGGACTCAAATATGGAAACAATTGATATTAATTACCTTTATAATTTCAAAAATTTAATCTCATGAATTTCTCATATTCTTATAGTTTGATTATATCAAATTGATATTAATTACCTTTATAATTTTGGGAAGAGTTTTTAAAAGGTAACGATTATTTTTTTCCTAATCGCTGATTTATTTCTCAAAAATTTCTTATAAATTTATAATTTGATTATAGTTAATTGATTATTTAATTATCTGTATAATTTGCTAAAAACTCAAATAAGGTAACAATTATTTTTTTCTCAATTACAGATTTTCTTAAATTCAATCTTTTATTGTTTTACTAAAATAATTCAAATTTAATTGTTTTGTGGCATGACATCTTTTTGTCTATAAATCTTTTTTAATACATAAGAAATGCTAAAGTCATACAATAATCTCCTTTATCTTTATAATCCAAACTTACCATTTAAAAATCATTTCATTTGAATTAATAAGATCATAGTAGAT
>NW_025877787.1:2057-3089 GCF_002878395.1 Capsicum annuum
TTTTTTAATACATAAGAAATGCTAAAGTCATACAATAATCTCCTTTATTTTTATAATCCAAACTTACCATTTAAAAATCATTTCATTTGAATTAATAAGATCATAGTAGATTGCACAAAATCAATCAATTAATTATATGTATTTTTATTAAATAAATGATGTACGAAATTGTTGTAATAAAACTATGCAATCAACTAATTAATTTAAATTAACTAGAATCAATTTTATGATCATAATATATAGACTCAAGTTCTTTAAATTTAATGTTGTAACTTTTAAAATATATTTATGGCTAAAGTAGAAGTCAGTGTTCGTTGTTTTTGTAACCAATATATGTATATCAATTACGAAACTTTGCATATATTTTATATTAAAATAATTGTCAATATTAACTGATTTCTAACTCAATTTAATTTAATTAATTTGATAATAATAAAATTATTATTAATATTATATATTTATTTACCATAAATATGTCCTAATTTTATAGCTTGATTGTAGTTACTAATCTACAATTACATAAAGGGCTCAAATATGAAAACAATTGATATAAATTACCTTTATAATTTCGGCAATTCAATCCCATGAATTTCTCATGTTTTTTATAGATTGATTATATTAAATTGATATCAATTACCTTTTTTATTTTGGGAAGAATTTTAAAAAGGTAACGATTATTTTTTTCCTAATTACTGATTTATTTCTCAAAAAATTCTTATAGATTCATAATTTGATTATGTTCAATTGATTATTTAATTATTTTTATAATTTGCTAAAAGCTCAAATAAGGTAACAATTATTTTTTTCTAAATTATGAATTTTCTTATATTCAATATTTTATTGTTTTACTAAAATAGTTCAAATTTAATTGTTTTGAGGGATGACAACTTTTTGTCTCTAAATCTTTTTTAATACATAAGAAATGCTAAAGGCATACAATAATCTCCTTTCTTTTTATAATCCAAACTTACCATTTAAAAATTATTTCATTTGAATTAATAAGATCATAGTAGCTTGCACAAAATTAATTAA
>NW_025877788.1:0-1428 GCF_002878395.1 Capsicum annuum
TAAATTATTTTACATATGAAATTGTACAAAAATTTCAACCTCACGACCCCTAAAGGTTCAAGATTGTTAAATATATGTTTACATATTTTATTACTTTATAAAAATTTAGCTCACGACCCCTAAAGGTTCAAGCTATTAAGATTTGTATTAAAATTAATTTTGAGGATAAAAAGGAAAAAAATAAGATAAAGATAATAATACTCATGAGAATAATTATTTTTTAATTTAATTTTATTTATTATTTTTTCAAAAATATCCTTCAATAAATTTGTGAATAAATATTTTTTTAAAATACAGGGTCGTATCCCGGGTAGGATTTTCTACGTATCTCACTAAAGAGTGAGAATCAGACTCTTGTAATTCATGAAAACCTTAAAACTATGTTACTATATTTTTAAAAATTTGTCTTTCTTTTAAAAATAATTTTTTCTTTGAAAAATAATTCACTAAATTTGAAAAATAATTCACTAAACTTGAACTTTACTGATACAAATCGTTGACAAAGATCTTGCAAACAACCTTGATATGGTAGGAGTTTCGAATCACGAGTCTCCCAATCTACTTGGATCTGGTGGACTAGTAAATCTGAATCCTAGTAAATCTGAATCTCCTAACACCAACAGTTCTTGTATTCCCATGTAAATAGCTAGACTCAAACCCAAAATGCATGCTTTGTATTCTGTCATATTGTTTGTACAGCAGAATCAAAGTGGGGCTGTTACATGATATATTGTCCTGATTTAAAAATAAGGACTGCCCCTATCCCTACTCCTTTTACATTAGCAGCTCCATCAAAGAACATCTTCCAACCTGAATAGAAATCATCAAAATAACCTCATCAACACATAATACCTCTTCATCCAAAAAATAAGTCTTTAATGGCTCATATTCTTCACCAATAGGATTTTCAGCCAAATGATCCGCTAAAGCTTGAGCTTTCATTGCAGTTCGAGTCATATAGACAAAATCAAACTCTGTGAGTTACATTAGCCATTTCACGAGTCTGCCTGTGGGCATAGGCTTCTGAAAAATATACTTTAAGGGATCTATATGGGAAATGAGGTAAGTAGTGTAAGATGACAAGTAATAATTCAGCTTTTGTTCTACCCAAGTTAAGGCGCAATATGTCTTTTCAAGAAAAGTGTACTTAGCCTCATAAGTGGTAAACTTTTTTCTAAGGTAGTAGATGGCCTGTTCTTTTCTGCCTGTCACATTATGTTGACCCAATACACAACCAAAACAATTGTCTAACACATACATATACAATATTAAGGGTATTCCAGGCTCTGGAGGAATGAAAATAAGCAAATTCGACAAGTACCACTTAATTCTGTCAAATGTTTCTTGACATTCTTCAGTCCATTCAACTTTAGAATTCTTCTTCAACAACTTAAAAATTGGTTCACAGGTTGTTGTAAGTTGGGAAAT
>NW_025877789.1:0-2683 GCF_002878395.1 Capsicum annuum
ATTGATCTACTTGTAAAGTTTGCTTACACTTGTGTTGACAACATTATCGAAGAGTAATCCTTGCATACTAAGTGGTATGGGAAGTACAACTCATTATCATGGGTCTTGAGAAAATCTTGGAGAGCAAACATGATTTAATCAAACAAATTTTGGATATGCAAGGAGAGTTACTCACCTGGATCAGAACCATACAGCTTGCCTTGCAGCCACAGTTTCCATTATGGTTGCATCGAAACTTGGCTTCTTAAAAACCCAAATTGTCCCATATGTCGTTACAAGTTGCCACCAACCGAGTCCAAATAGATGTGATCTCTTTCTAGTAATTAAAATGTATTTTAAGATAGGTTAATACTGTCAAAAATTTATCTCTTCTCTTATGGCCAAACAATTCTAGCTATTGAACTTATTAATAGAATCGTGGCACATTCCAACACTTTCTCTTTTCAAATGGAAAAACTAGTCATATTTAGCTTCATGATACTTGTATTCACAATGCAAGATTGAAAGGTCCAGCACTTCTTATGCCAGGGTAATTTTTGATCGCACTAACAAAATTATTACTTTAATTCAAACGCCACAACCTTTATACTTATATATGTTTATATGTATATATATATCTATATATATAAAACTTTGTTACCCGATTATCTTAACAGAAACTTGGATGAAATTTGACAAACAAGATTAAAGAAGCAGAGCAGTCTGCAATTTAATTTAACAGATCGAGGACAAATACACATCTTAGTCTACAAGAAATTAATCATTAGAATAGTCTAATAAACAAGACTAATACATATAGAGACAAAAGATACAATAGTGTGATTTTCTAGAAAACCCATTTCTCAATCAATCAAAAATCCATTATTCATCAATATAAAAACTTCGTTAATCTTTGATTTTGTTACTTTCTTATTCTTCTTCATCTTTTTAAATCAATTACCCATTAGTAAAAAAGGGCAGAGGGGGGCTAGGACTGACCTCGATATAACACACAACCATTAATGATATCAATCGTAAGTGATATCACCCCACCAGAAGGTATAAACAATTATATTGCCTTCTGGTACATACATAAATCTATGCTAGCTAACAAAGAAGTTGGATTTGTCATATTTACATCTAAGACTAGGCATCATCCGTTTATCTAATTAGATGCAGCCTCTAGCCTGTCTAGGAAGATGAGAAAGGGACTGAGTAATAAGAATCTGCGTAGAGGTGGAAGCCAATTTGGCTAACCAGTCAGCAACTTGATTTCCCTCCCGAAAACAGTGAGTTACTTGAACCCCAATTCTATTCTTGATACTTTTGATGTTGTCCATAACTTTTTTCAGCTTCATATTAGTGACAAGATTGTTGTTCAGCTTGTTGGTTATGATTGTGGAATCTAGTTCGAGAGTGAAATTAGTGTATCCTTGATATTCACAACGCCTTTGCCATATTACTGCTACTACAACTGAACGAAATGGAAAATGCCATAACCATATCGCCTCGACTATTCCATACAATTCCACCAATACCAGCCTTACCACTTTCATGTAAGTAACTACCGTCTGTATTGATTTTTAATACAGTCAGCTTGTGGGAAGCTCCAAGTAACCTGATGTAATCTCTTGAGTAAGTAAAATATTATCAGCAATTAATCTACCTTCAACAAAACCACTTTGATTATCAGAGATTATCCTAACCAACAGGGGATTAAGCCTATTAGCAAGAATTTTGGAAATAATTTTACAAGTGAAATTACTCAAACTAATAGGTGTAAGTTCAGAAAAATTAGATGGAGAATCTATTTTAGGAATAAGAATCAGGAAAGTATGTAAATAAAACATAGACAAGTTCTTCCCCCTAAAGAAATCCTGAACATAGTTCTTAATATCGTTTTGAATAATATCCTAGCAACTATGAAAAAACATACCAGAATATCCATCAGGCCTTGCTGTACTTGCCGCACTCATACTGAGTTCATCGGAAGTTGTACGGTTTGCTGTTGCTGAGAATTGAGATAAGAACACAAAAGCCATAGTTTTGGTCGTCATGTAATAACATTCTTAATCTTTCATTTTGTTTAAACAAAGTTGTTACTTTGCTCTTCTTCTTCATTGTTTTAATGTATTATTACTATATTATTTTTTTTTGTAGTGGGTTTTTGATTTACTGACGAGAGTGTTAATGAAATTTGGATTTTGGTAGAACAATTTGTTAAGTACTTTGATAGGTATCAAGAGATAATAGACTTGGTGATTACGAAAAATAGGCATACAGGTAGACCCAGAGGTTCTGGGTTCATCATTTATACAGATCCAACCGTTGTAGACACTGTTATAGCCAAAATCCATAGTATCAATGACGAACTTGTAGACATTGTTATAGCCCAAAACCATATTATCAATGACAAACAACTGAGTAGTTTAGCTCCTGCTTTTGTGTACCTCCTCCTTTCATGTTCAATTGATGTTGAATTGGAGTTGTGAGATATTATAAAACTACGCTCAACTTTGTTGACTACCTGTAATATATATACACACTTTAGTTAGTCATGCTATAGGTAGAGGGTCTATGGGAAACAACCTCTCTATCTCTAAGTAGGGGTAACGTATGTATATGGGATTACACTGGGAATATTGTTGTTCTAAGCCGAGTGACTGTTGTAAGCAACCTCTCTATCTCTATCTCTTTCTCATCT
>NW_025877790.1:0-1085 GCF_002878395.1 Capsicum annuum
CAACAACAACAACAACAACAACAACAACAACAACAACAATAATAATAATAATAATAACAATAATTAGTTTCAATAAGCATAGTGCAATCAGAAGTATCATCTATTAATTTACATCGAGGATTTAAGGTTGATAATAAATGATAGTATATGCGGTAAGATAATCCTATAAGCTCAGATCCAGGGGCATAATCATAACCATGAGTTTTCACATTTAAGGTTAAAGCATGAAGAATATTTACATCGGTTAGAGATCCTGTAAATGGTATCAGAGCCTGTGAATTTTCATAGTAAACATGTTAAGTGGGGTGAAGTTTTTTTAGCATAGATATAAGGCTTTTATAATTATGGATATGGGAGAAGTTAGTACTAAGAGTACAAAACTCGAAGAGGTAGATTTACCTCAAGATTTGGATTTACTAAATAAATGAATAATTCCAAAAGTTGAATTAAAAACCATATATGAGTACGGATTTTTTGATAAAATAAAACATAAACAAATTATTAAAACAACTGAGCAATCCCTTGCTTTAAATGCTGATGAGCAGACTATTCAACTCCTAAATAAGCATGATATTGATATTTTTAAACGTAATTATAATTATATACATATTGGCCTAGTACAAATTGTCTTTCGACCTTTAACACTAAAGGGTCTCCCTGAAACATTTTTAGCTTCTTTGCATGATGCTAGAAATTTAAAGTTTAGAAAATCCTTAATGGGATCTATTGAATCTACTCTTGCCTATGGTCCTGTATATTTTAATACTCAGCCAAATTTACAATTATCTCTAACCGATGTAAATTTTCTTCATGCTTTAACCTTAAATGTGAAAACTCATGGTTATGATTATGCCCCTGGATCTGAGCTTATAGGATTATCTTACCACATATACTATCGTTTATTATCAACCTTAAATCCTCGATGTAAATTAATAGATGATACTTCTGATTGCACTATGCTTATTGTAACTAATTTTATAAAATCCAGGGTTACTACCCGAAGACCTATTCGATGGGATAAAATTGACTTTCCCAAAACATGGATTTTAAACTCAGTCACTTCTCCAAAACAATTGGTGGAGGAT
>NW_025877791.1:0-3213 GCF_002878395.1 Capsicum annuum
ATAAGGTCATCTTGAAATTTAGTGATACATAGCACTATAGATAAGACTTCCTTCTTGACAGTACTGTAATTCTTCTGGGCAGAATTCCATACGCCTGAGGTGAAACGAACTAATTGTTCTGGAGAAGTATTATCGACTCTTTGCTTCAAGATACCTCCGTACCCTAAATCTGAAGCGTCAGTTTCAACAATCATGAAGGCATCAGGATTTGGGATACCTAGACATGGAAGGTTTTTTACTAGAGACTTAATCTTGATGATTGCCCTAGTTTGCTCGGGACCCCATGGAACTGGGTTTTTCTTAAGGCGTTGATATAGAGGTTCACAGACCTGTCTAATGTTAGGAATAAAATCAGCAACATAATTAAGACTCCCTAGGAACCTTTGAAGTTGCGTTTTATCAGTGATCTCATCAGGGAATTTGTTAGAGAATTCTATGGCTCTACAGATAGGTTTATGACTTCCTTGGTGTAGGTCATGTCCTAGAAATCGGATGGAGGTTTGGAATAGCTGCATTTTTCTAGCGCTTACTACCAAGCCGTTTGATTTTACAATCTTAAAGAAAGTGTTAAGGTGTTTAAAATGAGAATCAATATTCTCAGAGAAGATTAATACATCATCAATGTAAACAATGGTCATATACGAATAATCATTAAATATGTTATTCATAATATTCTGAAACTCTGAAGGGGCATTCTTAAGCCCAAAGGGTAAGACGTTCCATTCATAATGTCCGAAAGGAACATTGAATGCTGTCTTATATTTATCCTTTTCGGCAATTTGGATTTGCCAGAAACCTGATTTCATATCGAACTTGCTATAAAGATTAGCTTTATAAGTTCGTTTCAGGAGATCCCTTTTGTTGGGGATTGGATGCCTAATCCATTTGAGGACTGCATTCAAGGGCTTATAATTTATTACAAGCCTGGGTGTTCCTCGCTCTTTCTCAGCACTGTTATTAACATAAAATGCTGAGCAACTCCACGGAGAGTTAGAGGGCCGAATGATTCCTTTCTCGAGAAGGTGGTTAATTTCTGTTTTACAGATTTCCATCATCTCGTGATTCATTTGAATCGGTCTGGCTTTAGTAGGAATGTTTTGTTCATCAAAGCCAGGGGAGTAAGGTAGTTCTACGAGATGCCTTTTGCGTTCCCAAAATGCGTTTGGCAGTTCAGAGCAAATCTCGTTTTCGAATTTTTTTTGGAGAATGGATATTTTACTGACCATCTCCGGGGTTTTTAAAGTTTGCTCGATGCGTTTGAGCTGAATATCACTCTGGAGGTAGTGAAGGTGAGACGAAAGACGATGAATTTTAAAAATGGTTTCGTCTTTGATGCGCTGCTGTTCATTAGAAGAGAGCGGACGAAGTAAAGGGAAAAATAACTCAGTATCCAACAAAGTTGTACGAATACCATCGTAGTTACTTTGGTAAGGTCGGATCTGATTAATAAAAGGAATTCCAAGAATGATATCTTCTGTGATATCGTCAGTTATGACGAAGTCGTTAACAAGGCAAACGCCATTGTTACAGACGTGGGCTTTGCGAAGTTGATAGTCAATTCGCATTTTCTCGCCAGTGGCAGAATAAAGTCGTGAGGTACTCTTTTGGAGATACCGAGTGGGTATGAGGCCTTTGACAATACAGTTAGTGTCTGCCCCGGTGTCAAATAGAGCGACTTTGTTTATTACAAAGTCTTTGTCAATGACGAGGTTAACGACTATGTGTTCACTGTAGGCCTTGATGGCCGCTACGGTTGTCGAGGTGGAAGGAAGTGTAGCTACTTCTTCTCCGGGGAATGAAGTGGGTTCTTGGAGATGATCAGTCGGAATGCTGATCTGCGGTGGTGTAGGAAGAGGAGCCTTCGGCGAGGCTGATTGTAAGACTTGTTCTGTTAGAACATGTAGTTCTACCTGATCAAGTCGGGTCTTAAGGTTTTTGATTTCTCCTTTCAAAAGGGAGATTTCACCCTTAAGTTCAGCTACAGAGGGCTCGGAAGGAGAGTTAAATTTAGCCATTACCTTTTTCATAGAGAAAGGTTGGACAATAGGTTTTGGTTTGGAAGTGCTTTCGTCTTGAGAGAGCATAATACGCTTGAGCTCCTGGAGGTATTTATTTCGAAGTTCTTCGTCATCAATATGTTCGATGATATCGAACAAGACCTCTTTGGGTTTGTCAGTTATAACATTGATGACTTTTCGTGAGCAGATACAGAAAGTGCCGTTGCACTCGCAATCTTGCCCGGATTGGGAGCTATCGGACTCGTAAGCGGCGTTGATATAATCTTCGTCGCTATAGTCATCCTCAGAAGAGGAATAAGAGTCAGATGCTTCAGATGCTCCTTCGTCCATAATGGAGAAGAGCTTTTCTTTGGTTTCATCTGGAAGATCAAGCAAATTGATCTTTTTCTTTTTGCCAGATGTGCAGTCTTTTGCCCTATGGCCAGTTTTACCGCAAGTCCAGCAGGTATCTTTGGACTTGGTGAAAGTTTTTCGCCTAGTTTTACGGCGAGGTTTATTTGATTCCTTATAGGAATCTGATTTCTTATAGGAAGTTTTTCCCTTAGGATAGGACCTTTTGTGACGTTTGTGAGACATTCTTTTATGTCTCTTGTGGTCATGTAGGTCGGTAAAGCCATAATCGTGGCAGAAGGTTGTCAGACCATACTTGTGATTTTGCTTAAGTTGTTGTTTAAGCTTAAGGTCTGTACAGAGTTCTATACCCGTAGTGGTTATGAAACTTACTAAGTCTCCATAGGTGAGAATGTTATAAGGAATTTGACCTTCAAATCTGTCTTTGAGTTTGGTGCGGACTTTGTCCGCAAATAAAGGGGGAAGACCACTAATAAATCTTTCCTTCCAGAAATCATTATTACAGTCAGGTCGGATCATAACCTTAATTAAGAAGGTATCTTTATACCATCTAAAGTCTGCAAGATTTTTGCAACGAAGGTTATTGAGAATTTCTAGACTTCGATCTTGGAAGAGTTTTGGCTCTCCAACAAAGTGTCTAGCTATGTGATAGAGAAGGGTTGCACAAGCATCCTCTTGTGCTTCTTGAACTACGGTTTCTCGACCTTCGACTGTTCGAGTTACCTGATCAAGGGCAGTGGCATTATAAATGAGGTTTTTCTCGTCCTCAGATACGTAGTTATCCCACCAATGTTTGATCATACCGGTGAAACCCGAGACAACCATGGTGGCGGCTCCTTTATCT
>NW_025877792.1:0-3768 GCF_002878395.1 Capsicum annuum
ATGTTGGCGGGTAGCGCCAGAATAGATTCTATGCTTTACCATCCTACAAGGAATAGAAAACTCTCCCGATGTTGTTACTGGTATGCTTCATATATTTTAGTTTGATATGTATGCTTTGTTGGATCCTGGATCCAGTTTCTTATATGTTATACCTTTGATTGCTATGAATTTTGAAATGAGTCCAGAGATTATTCTTGAGCCTAGCCTAGTTTCTACTCCAGTGGGTGATTCGATTGTTGCCCAAAAAGTGTATAAAAAGTGTCCTGTTACCATTCTTTATAGAGTCTTATTGGCTGATCTAATTGAGTTAAACATTGTAGATTTTGATATGATTCTGGGTATGGAGTGGATGTATTCTTCTTATGCCTCTATTGATTGTCGGACCCGAGGGGTCAAGTTTTAGTTTCTGGGTGCATCCGTGTTTGAGTGGTATGGGAATTCTGTGTCACCCAAGAGTAATTTTATCTCTTACCTCAAAGCTAGAAAGCTTATTTCTAAGGGGTGTATTTACCATTTGGTTAGAGTCAAAGACACTAAGTCTGAGACTCCAACTCTCCAGTCTGTTAACGTCGTCAATGAGTTTTCTAATGTCTTTCTGGATGATCTCCCAGGGATACCTCCTGATAGAGAGATAGAGTTCGGAATTGATCTTCTTCCTGATACTCAATCAATTTTTGTGTCTCCTTACCGTATGGCCTTTGCAGAACTTAAGAAGTTGAAAGAGCAACTCAAATATCTACTAGATAAGGGTTTCGTAAGGACTAGTATTTCTCCTTGGGGTGCTCCGGTGTTGTTTGTGAGAAGGAAAGATGGCTCTTTGCGTATGTGTATTGATTACCACCAACTGAATAAAGTCACCGTAAAAAATAAATACCCCCTTCCGAGAATAGATGATTTGTTTGACCAATTACAAGGTGCAAGTTATTTCTCAAAGATAGACCTTCGTTCCGGCTATCATCAACTCAAAGTTAAGGAGTGTGACATCCCAAAAACCACTTTCTGAACTTTTTATGGCCATTTTGAGTTTCTTGTTATATCTTTCCAGTTAACTAATGCCCCAGCAGCTTCTATGGACCTCATGAATCGAGTGTTCAGACCATATCTAGATATGTTTATTATAGTGTTAATCGATGATATACTGGTGTACTCCCGCAGTGAGGATAAACATTCTGATCATCTCCAAACTGTCTCGCAAAACCTTAGAGATCACAAGTTGTTTGCCAAGTTCAGTAAGTGTGAGTTTTGGCTAAGGTCAACTGCTTTTTTGGGATATATCATTTCTTCCAAGGGTATTAGAGTTGATCCCCAAAAGACCAAAGTTGTTAGAAATTGGCCTAGACCTATTTCTCTAACTAATATCCAAAGTTTCTTGGGTTTAACTGGCTATTACCACTATTTTTTAAGGGTTCCTCCTCTATAGCATCACTTATGACTCGGTTGACCTGAAAGAAAGTAAAGTACTTGTGGTACAAATCTTGTGAGAAGAGTTTTCAGGAGTTGAAGACTCGACTCACTTCAGCCCCTGTTTTAACTTTGCCTGATGGTGTTGATGGTTTTGTGGTGTACTTTGATGCTTCGAGAGTTGGGTTGGGTTGCGTATTGATGAAGAAGGGTAAGGTGATAGCTTATGCTTCTAGACAGTTGAAACCTTATGAGAAAAATTACCCCACCCATGACCTTGAGTTGGCTGCTGTTGTGTTTGCTTTGAAAATCTGGAGACACTAATTGTATGGTGTCCATGTTGATGTTTTCACTGATCATAAGAGTCTGTAGTATGTGTTTACCCAGAGAGAATTGAATCTTAGTCAGAGACGATGGTTAGAATTTTTAAAGAACTATGATATGATCCCACTGTACCATCCGGGCAAGGCCAATGTTGTGGCGGATGCCCTAAGTAGAGTGTCCATGGGTAGTGTTTCGCATGTGGTAGAAGGTAAGAAAGAGTTGGATCGTGATGTAAATCATTTTGCTAGATTGGGGGTTGGGTTTTTTGACTCTGCTGAAGGTAGTATAGGGTTTCAGAGTAGTTTCGAATCCTCGATTTTGAAAGTGAAGGAAAAGCAATACTTAAATGCTAGTTTGGTTAGACTAAAAGAGTCAGTCAAGGACCAAAAAGTAGAAGTTTTCTCTCAAGGGGAGATGGTGTGTTGAGATTGCAGGGTAGATTGTGTGTCCCAAATGTTGATGACCTGAGACAGAGGATTATGGCGGAAGTGCATGGGGCGCAATATTCTATTCATCCTGGTGCCACCAAGATGTACCGAGAGTTGCAGGAAATCTATTGGTGGAGTGACATGATGATAGATATAGCAGCGTTTGTAGCTAAGTGTGCAACATGCTAACAGGTTAAGGTTGAACACCAAAGACCTGGTGGTATGATGCAAGAGTTTAGTATTCCTACCTGGAAGTGGGAAGAGAGAAATATTGACTTCGTGATTGGTTTACCTCCTTCCCAACGCCATCATGATTCCATATGGGTTGTGGTTGATAGGTTGACTAAGTCTGCTCATTTCTTCCCTGTTCATACTTCATACACTGCTGAGGATTATGCTAGATTGTATATCCGAGAGCTAGTCAGACTACATAGAGTTCCCTTGTCTATCATTTCAGATAGGGGTACTCAGTTTACTTTGCAATTTTGGAAATCTTTTCAGAATGGTCTTGGTACCCAAGTGCTTTTGAGTTCTGATTTTTATTCGCAGACCGATGGTCAGGATAAACGGACCATCTAGACCTTAGAGGATATGTTAAGAGCTTGTGCACTTGACTTTAAGGGAAGTTGGGATGATCAGTTACCGTTGATAGAGTTTGCATACAATAACAGTTTCCACTCTAGTATTAGCATGGCTTCATTTGAAGCCTTATATGGGAGGAAGTGTAGATCACCCATAGGTTGGTTCGAGGTGGGTGAAGCAGCTGTGAGTGTTCCTGATTCAGTATTTAGGGCTATGGAAAAAGTTAAGTTGATTAGGGTAAGGTTGAAAATTGCGCAAAGTCATCATTAGTCATATGCGGATGTTAGAAGGAGAGACCTTGAGTTTGAAGTTGGTGACTTAGTGTATCTGAAAATTTCACCCATGAGGGGGGTGAAGAGATTCGAAAAGAAGGGGAAGCATAGTCCCCGTTATGTTGGTCCTCACAAAATTCTTAGCCGTGTTGGTAAGGTAGTTTATGAGGTTGAGTTGCCTTCTGATTTGTCCTTTGTTCATCCAATATTACATGTCTCCATGCTTAGAAAGCATATTAGCGATGTTGTGGTAGTGGATTCCTCTGTGAGTGCTGACATTAAAGAAAATCTTTTTTTATGAGATTCTTGATTTTAGTGTCTGAAGACTAAGGAACAAAGAAGTTCCCTGGGTCAAGGTGTTGTGGCAAAACCAATCTGTTGAGGGTGCAACATGGGAAGCTGAGGCGGATATGCAATCAAAGTACCTGCACCTATTTTCCATGAACTCCGATCAAGCTGAAGGTATCGTTCTTTCCTAAATCATGCATTTTGATAAAAGTTGCAGCAGTTCAGCTGTCATTTATTATGTATTCAGCTGTAGTTTCTTGAATTTATGCATTCGCTTAAACATTTCTAAAAGAACTATAATGCAGTCACTATAACAAATACAACCGAACTATGGTTGGGGTCGATCCCACAATAAATATTGTTAGGACCTAGGTCATTTTTGTTATTTATACTATTAATAAACTATTTATAAAAATGAGAATTTATAGTAACAAATAAACAATGTGCAAGATTTAGTAAGAAGTACTCAATTA
>NW_025877793.1:0-1315 GCF_002878395.1 Capsicum annuum
CAAAAAGGTATAATTATATATGTCAGAATTCCACAAGAAACAAATCTGTCATTACACCTTCCAAGGAACTTGAAACTAACGATATAGAAGTGCCTCTTCGAAGCTTTAATATCAACAGTTAGCTGAGATGATAAACAATGCAGTCACAGTGTCAACAAAAAATGAGGTCATCATGATGCTAAACAACAAAAGATGAAATAGTAGCTCCAAGCCATTTGGAAGAGATTCCAATTGTATGTGTTCTTCATTTACTTTTTACCTTTCTCCCAAAAGAGGAATGTGCAAAGTAAGAGGTTTGGAATCATTAAAAATCATAGATTTAACTGCAACCTCTTTTTTTTTAATTAAAAAAAAAAAGACCGACCTAACAGGAATCATATACACCTCAACAAAGGAACATCCATTCATCTGTATCACATGAGATCAAATAACTCAACTCCATGAGATCGGATCATCCATTACACATGTTTTATAGGCTGGTGATGGGATTGAGAGACCTGATAAACTGTACCAACTATGTTGAAGTGAATTTCTGCATAGGGAGACTGATAGGAGTCGTGGATTCGGGCTTGTGACAATGAGCATTGTCGAGGAAGCTAAGAAGGGTGTAGTGTTGTCCAACCGTTATGTGAGTCATAATTTTCCTTCTTTAAAAAGCCAGAAAAGATATTTGCCTACACATTTGACCATAATGAGTTCTAATTTCAAAATTGTTTCAAAGTTTGGGGTATGGTTGAGCTTAAACACCTTCAGAAGGAGCATCTGGAGCATTGTCAGCTCATTGTCTTCATAATAGACATCCTATTGAAGTGGTAATGGCGATGGTAACAAGGGAAGTTTGTAATGCGTCTTTAAGGTTTCCTAGACAGACAATGGTTTAGGATTGAACATGGGACGATTTTATTGACGGTGACTATATATATCTTCTCTATTTTTATTATTTTTATATATACTACTTATATATTACTTACTACATAGAAGAATGAAGTGTTAGGACCACCACAACATAAATAAATCTAAACAGAATATAAAATTGATTGACTAAAATAATTAATTTTTTATCACAGCGCAAAGCGCAGCCAATTTTCCTAGTACATAATATAATTATGAATTCAATTATATGCTTATGGTAACATTAATTATATTTATGTTATAGTTAAGGAACGTACTTAGTTTTAATAGGGAAGCAATATAAAATGAAAAACTATTAACTGCTGCATAATAAGTAAGACATGGAAAAAGGGAAAAAGAACATTAATGCTCATAACTACTGAATTGAATTTGAATTCCTTTTATAACTCATAATTAGTAAGTA
>NW_025877794.1:0-637 GCF_002878395.1 Capsicum annuum
GAAACAGCATAGGAAAGAAATACGATCGTAATTCAACACGAAGCAAAGGGAGTCTATCAACCGACAGGCTATTGGATTCGTAGAAACCTTCAGATTTGGGAAAAAAGTGCACCTCAGGGGCATGGTAAAATGGAAACCCGTTGTTTGAGTTAGAACTCATTTCCCTCAATCTGGATCTGGGTCGATGATGCAGCAAGACAGGGTAGGTGTTAGCAATTTAGAACAAAGATGAAAAGAGTGAGTGTTGGGGCAGATACCTGAGAATCCAAGAGCTGTAAGCCACCACTAAGTTTGTAATTGACAAATTTTCTTTGTTGATATAGGGGTAAATTCGTTTCACTTAATTCAGCTATCATTGGAAATGTACATCCAAGGGAATTTACTTTATGTTCAGGACCCTCCTGAAAAATGGGATTTTACTTTCTGTTCAGGACCCTCCTGAAAAATGGGATTTTACTTTCTGTTCAGGACCCTCCCGAAAAATGAAATTTTACTTTCTGTTCAGGACCCTCCTGAAAAATGGGATTTTACTTTATGTTCAGGACCATCTTGAAAAATGGGATTTTACTTTATGTTCAGGACCCTCCTGAAAAATGGGATTTTACTTTATGTTCAGGACCCTCCTGAAAAATGGGAT
>NW_025877794.1:737-1424 GCF_002878395.1 Capsicum annuum
CTGAAAAATGGGATTTTACTTTATGTTTAGGACCATCCTGAAAAATGAGATTTTACTTTTGTTCAGGACACTCCGGAGAAATGGGATTTTACTTTATGTTTAGGACCCTCCTGAAAAATGGGATTTTACTTTATGTTCAACACCCTCCCGAAAAATGGGATTTTACTTTCTGTTCAGGACCCTCCTGAAAAATGGGATTTTACTTTCTGCTCAAGACCCTCCTGAAAAATGGGAATTTACTTTCAATTCAGGACCCTCCTGAAAAATGGGACAATGCTTTCAAAAATGAAATACTACTTTACTACAATTTTTATTTGGGATAATTTTTGTTCTAGTTTTAGTTTTGGGTTTCAGGAGCCCACCGAAAGAACAGGGTGATGAAATCGCAAGTCAAGAGCCCGCCTGAAGAACAGGGTGATGAAATAGCAAGTCAGGAGCCCGCCTGAAGAAAAGGGTGATGAAATAGCAAGTCCGTAGCCCGCCGGGAGAACAGAGTGAAGAAAATGAAAAGTAAAGCAACAAAGTGATGGAATAGCAAGTCAGGAGCCCGCCGGGAGAATAGGGTGAAGAAACAAAAGTCAAACAACAAAACGAAGCAATTGAAAGCCAAGCAACAGGTTGAAAGAAATTGCAAATCAGGAGCCTACCTGAAGAATAGGGTGATAAAAGTCGAGTCAAGAGCCAACA
>NW_025877794.1:1524-2265 GCF_002878395.1 Capsicum annuum
CTCCGGAGAAATGGGATTTTACTTTATGTTTAGGACCCTCCTGAAAAATGGGATTTTACTTTATGTTCAACACCCTCCTGAAAAATGGGATTTTACTTTCTGTTCAGGACCCTCCTGAAAAATGGGATTTTACTTTCTGCTCAGGACCCTCCTGAAGAATGGGAATTTACTTTCAATTCAGGACCCTCCTGAAAAATGGGGCCTTACTTTCTGTTCAGGACCCTCCTGAAAAATGGGACAACGCTTTCAAAAATGAAATACTACTTTACTACAATTTTTATTTGGGATAATTTTCGTTCTAGTTTTAATTTTGGGTTTCAGGAGCCCACCGGAAGAACAGGGTGATGAAATAGCAAGTCAGGAGCCCGCCTGAAGAACAGGGTGATGAAATAGCAAGTCAGGAGCCCGCTGAAGAAAAGGGTGATGAAATAGCAAGTCCGTAGCCCGCCGGGAGAACAGAGTGAAGCAAATGAAAAGACAAGCAACAAAGTGATGGAATAGCAAGTCAGGAGCCCGCCGGGAGAATAGGGTGAAGAAACAAAAGTCAAACAACAAAACGAAGCAATTGAAAGCCAAGCAACAGGTTGAAAGAAATTGCAAATCAGGAGCCTACCTGAAGAATAGGGTGATAAAAGTCGAGTCAAGAGCCAACAAAAGTTGTATAGATAGAATTTTTGTAATTTCATTTATGTTCTAACTTGTAATTTTCATTTTTTGATGTAATGACAGAGCCGCGGACCG
>NW_025877794.1:2365-2684 GCF_002878395.1 Capsicum annuum
ATCCGTGACTTGATTCTCTCATAACTTGGGTAGGAAGGATGTCTTAAGTCAAGACCCGATTGTCCTTCTTTCTTCTGTTTCTTTCTTTGAATAATGGTCGGGTCACAATTTGGTCTCGCTGTCTACTTCTTTGCCTGAAAACACTTCATGTTTACATTCAAAGGGGGCATGATGTAGACACCTAATTTCGTCCCTCCCCGATATCATTTTTACCTATTGTTTACCTTATCCTACCGTGTACCCTCACCCGTGTGATAATCCCTCACAAAATACAAAAAATAACAAACTCCCTAACAAATCCTATCCTATCCTAATCCCT
>NW_025877795.1:0-1911 GCF_002878395.1 Capsicum annuum
TTTTTCACAACTTTCTTCCCTTCGTTTCATCCTTTGTTAGCTGTAACTTGTTGTTATTTTCAATTTTTACTTGTCTCGACAGGAACAAATGAAGTACGATCTTTATGCAGTTATAGTGCACGCCGGGTCTACATCCAGTTCGGGACACTATTACTGCTTCATTTGTGCTGAACCAAATGAATGGTACAAATTTGATGACACGACGGTAAGTAGAATTGTGCAGTCATGTTCTTTGTTATATGCACTGATAGTCTATTCGGTCAAGCTTCTTGAACGACAACTAACTTGATATTACGTTTGATTGTCATAGATTTCTCGGGTTCAAAAAGATGTTGTTTTGGCTGAAGAAGCATATATTATGTTTTATGCAAAGAGAGACACTCTGTGGTTTTCAGATTTCATTGCATTGGAAGCTATCAACTCTTCATATTTCATTGAACTCAAGAAGATTGTGGATAATGAATTGAAGAAGACTGTACAAACATCGTATACTCCAGGACCGCCTAGTGCTATTTACTCTTTGCTAGAAAACAATGCTTCTCAGGACATCGGTGGGACCGAAAGAATGGCACTCTTGTTGCCCAAGTCACCATCTAGATCTCAAAGTACACTAGGTAAACTCATCTTCAATTTCTATTTATTGGTGAGTCATGTCATTAGCTCACTTTTACTTGCAAATATATTTTAAGTAATGTGTACTTGTTTGAAGAGTATTACACCTACCAACTGTTTTGTTTATAACATCGGCAGCTCAGGTTGCTAGCGAAAATCAATGGCAGATGGATCCAGAACAAGAGACGGAAATAATGATGGCGTGTTCTATGATTAAGCGAAGAGTTCTAGGTCCAAGAGGTGAAGAACTCATGACTGCATTATGCATATTAGGCAGCCGTGGAAGTTCTCTGAGTAGAAAGGATGATGGAAGTTCAGTTGATCGACGTAGTTCCAGCTCTGGCTCTGCAGCTTTGGCTCTTGATAGGTGGATTTAAAATTTTGAGTTTATAGATTCGAGATAGAAAGGATATCTTATTGGATTTTAGTTAAGCTATTTATGCATATTTAATTTTTTTGAACATTTGGCCATGAGGATAAAATGTAAGTTATTTACTTGCAATACTGAGTTTTTAGTTTTTGCATATCTGTTGTTAAATTTATTATCTATCGATGTCTTATATACTACATTATTCTATTGGTATCTGAGTATACGGGTATACCATCGTAGTTGTATGCCTCGTGTACTTCCCTAAGTAGGGTTCCGCGAGGGTAGTGTACGAACAACCGTACTCTTACCTTGACAAAGGTAGAGAGACTGTTTCCAATAGATTCCCAACTCAATTAGGACATATCGAAAGTCAAGAATGCAAAACAAATACAATAATGAAGCAGTCATATAGAAAATAATGGAGAATATAGTCATAACGACAACAAATCATAGCTACTATCTTCTACCTTAATGTTTGACCATATCTTTCTACCTAGTGTCATGTCCTCAGCAATCTACAGAATCAACTATGTCTTATCTAGTCACCTCTTCCCAATTTTACCCCACTATATACAACGTGTCACACCTCTTCATTGGGATATCTTTGAATCTTCTCTTCAACCTCATCTCTCTTATCTTTCCCACCACGGGAGCTACTCCTACCTTGTCGTTGATCTCTTCATTTCTGATACTGTCTCTCCTAGTATGTCTACATATTATCTCAACTTCCTATTTTTGCTACTTTGATCTACTTGACGTGTGAATTTTTGACTGGACAACACTCCACCTCATACTATGTTACATACATTATTCCTCAATATCTAGCAAGTTGTAATCGTATTGGCTACTTTAATTTTCAATTTCATTGTTGCTTTTGATGGTGATGAAGTATCAAGAGATTTTGGAGTAGTTGGAGGAAGAAGACAATG
>NW_025877796.1:0-1516 GCF_002878395.1 Capsicum annuum
TGTGACTTGTTTACACTCCTTAACATGTGTAGAAATCCACACCACATTTATTTATAATTTATTTAATCATTTTTTAACTACATCCAAGTGATAGTCTATAACTGTGTACATAGATCACCATGGTCTATGCATAATAATGATATCAGTCGATGGGATAATAAACATGAAAGTTTACGATATACCAGACTGATCGATGGAGGACATAGTGCATGATATACGACGGTCTATTAAGTGTCACCACCAGTCCAACATCATCTATTTAAATCCTTTTTAATTAAATTATTTTCTTCCCTCAGCCACAAAATATGTGATTATCCATTTAAATTATATTATATTTAATTATTTTCTTCCACCAACCCAAAATACATGTTACTATTTTTTATATAAATTTTTTTAATTTAATAATTGTCTTTCATAATTCCCAAAATGTGTGATTATCTATTTAAATCATTTTTAATTTAATTATTTTCTTCCACCAGCCACATAACATGTGATAATCTGTTTAAATCTTTTAAAATTAAATTATTTTTTAAAAATTTGTTATTATTTGTTTTAATTTATCCGATGATCCATCGATTCATGTAGTCTAAGATCGACTAATATGTACAGTCGATGAAATACTTTGTATAAAATCTAAACATTAGATTTTACTCTTCAGGAAATTAGTCAAGCCACAATACTGTAACTTGAAAAGGCAGACATATTTGATTCGAGTGTTCAAACAAGGGATCAGAACAAAGATGGAAAACACACAATGTTAAAAGAAACTGAAACATAGTTGTATTAAAATTGTTCATTGCATTACATAATAAAATTTACATCAAAAAGAGAAAAATGGAAGAAGCTTTCTTCTAACAAGATCCCACAAAAAAAGTTTCTTTAGCAATGAACAAATCAAAAAAACTTAAAAACATATACTAAAATAAAACATTTAAACTAAATTATAGGGATGGTGGAGGGGGTGATGTAGTCAGGGCCTTCCATTCCGAGCCTTTCCAGAATTGCCCTCAAGAAACGAGCAATTCGACAGAGCTCCTGCTCCAGGTAGATGCGGTCTTGACCCAGCTCGTAGAAAAGCCGGTCCAAATCATTCCTTAGAAGGAGGAGGTCATAGTGCCTCGAAGGAACACGTCTGATGGGGCGCAGGGGTATCCTTCTTGGAGGCATTTTTCTGATTCTGGTGAAGAAGAAGAAGAAGAAGAAGAAGAAGAGACGATTTCTGATATTTTCGGTTTAGGAAAAACTGAAGGATTGCGTAGAAAGAGGGCCTGTACTTATAGACCTGTAGATTGTGTTCGTTCATATATCCACCCAATGGTAGGTCGACGTATCTGATAAGAGAAAACATTTCGTATGCGTATACCAGTTGTTTTTCCTTGTGAAGAGCCATTTTGTGCAGCTTTTTAATAAATGGGAACGGGAAACAAGGAAAATAATGATTCATTGCATCGATTGGAGAGATAATCCGGAAAAATGACCAACATAACGTGTTAGATCAACAATAATATAATTAATA
>NW_025877797.1:0-1155 GCF_002878395.1 Capsicum annuum
GTGTAAAAATTGGCTTCCAATACTGACTTTTAAAAAACTAATTCAAAACAATAAATAAATAGGAACAATTAAATTTCTTAAATTTATGATATAAGAAATACAAAAATAAAGTATAAGAATAAATAAAAATTTCAACATTATTGAAACAATTAAATTACCTTAAATATCAACAATATCTAAACAATTCATTTATTATGAATATTGAGGAAGTATTGTCTAAAATATCAATGAATTAAGTGGACTCAATGTAAAATAGTTGAATAAACCTTTCAATCTTTTCTATTTACCCCATTTGAATTGGACACACTCCTTAATAAATTCTTTACTCTTGCAAGGTTAAAAGTAATTTCACTAATATATTTTTAGTTACTAAAATTTATACATTTTTTTAAAATAATAATGATTATATTTTAATCTTTTATATAAATGAAGACTTTAGTTACTACTATTTTGTCTTATTTGAGGATATTTTCGTTAACAAAACCAACAGTAAAGGTATTTTGGTAACTAAAACCTCCAATCAATGACACTTTACCATGTCTTTTGCCTCTACTGTTTTACTTTCCTAAAATCTTCTTTCATCTTCATTTTGTCTGTTTTTCCTTTTCTCCACTGTATTCCCTGCGCACCTTGGCACCAAAACACAAGTTTCAAGCAAAATTCATGTTCTTAATCTCAATTTTTATCAGTCCATCATGATTTATTTTTGGTAAGTGCAACTTTGATGGTGGAGTAAGTTTTCGAGCAAGTTTTCATTTGATGTTTGTTGTATATATGATACATGATGCTAACTATTTCAAGCCTTAATCCTTTTATTTCAAATCTATTATTATTATTGATCTATTATACAAATTAATTAATTCAAATTTTAATCTATTTTCTCTAGATCTGTAGTTAATATTGTTATGGTAATAACTAATTCAATTATCCTTTGGATATCTTCTTCTTTTGCGATACTAATTAATTTTTTCTATCCTTTGGTCCTTTTTACTTGCTCTAAAGATTGATTTTTGATTTACATTTTCTATTTACAGAAGATTGATTTTATAAATTTGACTTGAGAGTTTCATTTTATAAATTTGTCTTGAGAGTTGTATAGAGCAATAGGTTTGAATCGGACCGACTCATTGTAACCTACTGGGAACTATAGAAAGT
>NW_025877798.1:0-3796 GCF_002878395.1 Capsicum annuum
CTTTATGTTTTGGACCCTCCTGAAAAAAAGGACTTTACTTTCTGTTCGGGACCTTTTTGAAAAATGGGACTTTACTTTCTGTTGAGGTCCCTCCTAAAAAATGGGACTTTACTTTATGTTCAGGACCCTTCTGAAAAATAGGACTTTACTTTCTGTTCAGGACCATCCTGGAAAACAGGACATTTCTTTCTGTTCAGGACCCTCCTGAAAAATAGGAATTTAGGTTCTGTTCAGGACCCTCCTGAAAAATGGAACTTAACTATCTGTTCAGGACCCTCCTGAAAAATAGGACTTTACTTTCTGTTCAGGATCCTCCTAAAAAATGGGATTTTACTTTTTGTTTAGGACCCTCATGAAAAAAGGATTTTAATTTCTGTTCAGGACCCTCTAGAAAAATGGGACTTTACTTTCTGTTCTAGACCCTCCTGAAAAATGAGATTTTACTTTTTGTTCAACACCCCCCAAAAAAATAAGATTTTACTTTCTGTTCAGGACCCTCCTAAAAAATAGGAACTTTATTTTCTATTCAGGACCTTCCTAAAAAATGGGATTTTACTTTCTATTCAGGACCCTCCTAAAAAATAGGACTTTACTTTCTGTTCAGGACCCTCCTGAAAAATAGGACTTTACTTTTTGTTCAGGTCCCACCGGAAAAATTAAAGGTTACTTTATGTTCAGGAACCTTCTGAAGAATAATATTTCTCTTTCAGTTCAGGACCCTCTTGAAAAATGGAACTTTACTATCTGTTCAGGACCCTACTGAATAATAAGACATTATTTTCTATTTAGGACCCTCCTAAAAAATGGGATTTTACTTTTTGTTTAGTACCCTCATGAAAAAGGGATTTCACTTTCTGTTCAGGACCCTCTACAAAAATGGGACTTTACTTTCTGTTCTAGTCCCTCCTGAAAAATGAGATTTTACTTTCGGTTCAGCACCTTCCTAAAAAATGAGATTTTACTTTCTGTTCAGGACCCTCCTGAAAAATAGGAACTTTACTTTCTATTCAGGACCTTCCTAAAAAATGGGATTTTACTTTCTATTCAGGAGCCTCCTGAAAAATAGGATTTTTCTTTCTGTTTTGGACCCTACAGAAAAATAAGACTTTTCTTTCTGTTTAGGACCCTCCTAAAAAATAGGACTTTACATTCTGTTCAGGACCAACCTGAAAAATTGAAGGTTACTTTATGTTCAGGACCCTTCTAAATAATAGTATTTTACTTTCTGTTCAGGACCCTTCTAAAAAATAGGAATGTAGGTTCTATTCAGGACCCTCCTGAAAAATGGAACTTTACTTTCTGTTCAGGACCCTCCTGAAAAATAGGACTTTACTTTCGGTTCAGGACCCTCCTAAAAAATTGGATTATACTTTTTGTTTAGGACCCTCATGAAAAATGGATTTTATTTTCTGATCAGGACCCTCTAGAAAAATGGGACTTTACTTTCTGTTCTAGACCCTCCTGAAAAATGAGATTTTACTTTCTATTCAGCACATTCCTAAAAAATGAGATTTTACTTTCTGTTCAAGACCCTCCTGAAAAATAGGAATTTTACTTTCTATTTAGGACCTTCCTAAAAAATGGGATCTTACTTTCTATTTAGGACCCTCCTAAAAAATAGGATTTTTCCTTCTGTTTTCTGTTTTGGACCCTACTGAAAAATAGGACTTTAATTTCCGTTCAGGACCCTCCTGAAATTTGGAACTTTATTTTCTGTTGAGGTCCCTCCTAAAAAATGGGACTTTACTTTACGTTCTGGACCCTCCTGAAAAATAGGACTTTACTTTTTGTTCGGGACCTTTTTGAAAAATGGGACTTTACTTTCTGTAGAGGTCCCTCCTAAAAAATGGGACTTTACTTTATGTTCAGGACCTTCCTAAAAAATAGGACTTTACTTTCTGTTCAGGACCCTCCTGAAAAATAGGAATTTAGGTTCTGTTCAGGACCCTTCTGAAAAATGGAACTTTACTATCTGTTTAGGACCCTCCTGAAAAATAGGACTTTACTTTCTGTTCAGGACCCTCCTAAAAAATGGGATTTTACTTTTTGTTTAGGACCCTCATAAAAAAGGGATTTTACTTTCTGTTCAAGACCCTCTAGAAAAATGGGACTTTACTTTCTGCTCTAGACCCTCCTGAAAAATGAGATTTTACTTTCTGTTCAGCACCTTCCTAAAAACTGAGATTTTACTTTTTGTTCAGGACCCTTCTGAAAAATAGGAACTTTACTTTCTATTCAGGACCTTCCTAAAGAATGGGATTTTACATTCTGTTTTGGACCCTACTTAAAAATAGGACTTTACTTTCTATTCAGGACCCTCCTAAAAAATAGGACTTTACTTTCTGTTAAGGACCCTCCTAAAAATGGGAGGTTACTTTATGTTTAGGACCCCCCTGAAGAATAGTATTTTATTTTCAGTTCAGGACCCTCCTAAAAAATGGAACTTTACGTTCTGTTCAGGACCCTCAACAAAAATGGGATTTTACTTTCTGGTAAGGACCCTCCTTAAAAATGGGAGGTTACTTTATATTCATGACCCTTCTGAAGAATAGGATTTTACTTTCTGTTCAGGACTCTCCTGAAAAATGGGACTTTACTTTCTGTTCGGGACCCTCCTGAAAAATGGGTCTTTACTTTCTGTTCACAACCCACCCTAAAAATGTGACTTTAATTTCTTTTCATGACCCACATAAATAATAGGATTTTACTTTCTGTTCAGGACCCTCCTGAAAAATTGTATTTTACTTTCTGTTCAGGACCCTCCTGCAAAATGGGACTTTACTTTTTGTTCAGGATCCTCCTAAAAAATGGGATTTTAATTTCTATTCATAACCCTCTTGAAAAATAGGATTTTACTTCTACTCAGGACTCTCCTGAAAAATGGTATTTTAGTTTATGTTCAGAACCCTCCTAAAAAATGGGATTTTACTTTTTGTTTAGGACCCTCATGAAAAAGGCATTTTACTTTCTATCCAGGACCCTCCAAAAAAAGGGGCTTTACTTTCTGTTCTGGACCCTCTTGAAAATTGAGATTTTAATTTCTTTGTAGGACCCTCTAGAAAAATGGGATTTTATTTTCTGTTCAAGACCCTCCTGAAAAATGGGATTTCACTTTTTGTTCAGGACCCTCCTGAAAAATGGGAGTTTATATTCTGTTTAGGACACTCCTAAAAAAATGGGACTTTACTCTTTCTTCAGGACTCTCTGAAAAAATGGGACTTTACTTTCTATTTAGGACCCTCCCTAAAAATGTGACTTTAATTTTTGTTCAGCACCCTCATGAAAAATGAGATTTTATTTTCTACTCAATACCCTCCTAAAAAATGGGATTGTACTTTCTATTCATAACCCTCCTGAAAAATGAGATTTTACTTCTTTTCAGGACCCTCCAGAAAAATGAGATTTTACTTTCTGTTCAGCACCTTCCTAAAAAATGAGATTTTACTTTCTGTTCAGGACCCACCTGAAAAATAGGAATTTTAGTTTCTATTCAGGACCTTCCTAAATAATGGGATTTTACTTTCTATTCAGGACCCTCCTGAAAAATAGAATTTTTTTTTCTGTTTTGGACCCTCCTGAAAAATAGGAACTTTACTTTCTATTCAAGACCTTCCTAAAAAATGGGATTTTACTTTTTATTCAGGACCCTCCTGAAAAATAGGATTTTTCTTTCTGTTTTGGACCCTACTGAAAAATAAGACTTTACTTTCTGTTTAGGACCCTCCTAAAAAATAGGACTTTACTTTCTGTTCAGGACCCACCTGAAAAATTGAAGGTTACTTTATGTTCAGGACCT